>NC_089584.1:9706920-9933824 GCF_019320115.1 Miscanthus floridulus
ATACCAAAATAAGATGTCACATATAGCAAGGTAGAAACTATTCAGTTTCACAGCAGAGTAACTTGGGCAAACTAAGCATTCTCCTTTTCCATGATCTAATTCACATTTCTCGGTTTATCCCTTCCCCAGACCCCACTCATGTGGGAGCCTCCGGCACTGGGTCTGCCCTTTTTTAATTCACATTAAAGCGATATTCATTATAATCATATGCCATAATAAGATAGAAAATCTGGTCAGCAATGTGAATTTCGAAAATTCTAAAAAAACTAGACAAAGCTAGTGCTACTTTTAACTGTATAAGTTTTGCATCAACAAATATATCCTAATTTTACTGAGAAATGTATCCAGATCCAAGTGTTCTAAATACACAATTCTCCAGATGCGCCAGCCTTTTTGTCCAAAACCAACACCATTAATAAACCACATAATATTAAAGGCGCGCGCGGGGGGGGGGGGGGGGGGGGGGGGGGGGGGGGGGGGGGGGGAGAGACCTGTTCACGGAAGCCAATAAATCTGTAGAACAGGCCATCCTTAATCCTGACTCCAAGCTGATATGCTCTGGGGACTTTCATCCAAGTAACTGCGGTTACATCAGCTTTGTCAATCTCAATGGTCTTGCCTCCACCTTGTCTCTTCCATGCAAGTCCACCAGAATACACTTTAAACTGACCAGGGTTCTGCACAGGTGCAAGGGTCATGACAGTATGTTAATATTCTAAACGTTCACAAAAAGTAATAAATTGTATACTATTCAAGAGCAGCAAACAGCCAAACACAGGAGCAGAAACAGTAATAGATCTTGAACGGAAGGAATGCAGAACATTTAGTCTCAGGATTCATAAGTATAGGTATAATACCAAAGATGGTCAGGCGTCAGATAAGATTATTACTAGATCATTTTCCAATGCATAAGTTGTGAGAGTGTTCCATGTATTATAGGATCTAGGTTAGGGCAAGCATTGTTTTGTACATTAAGATAAGTACACAAAAGACATCGACAACATGGCGAACGTTAATTGTGTCAATGGAAACACAATAATTTGATAAGCACAGAGAGAGTGTGCTTTCTTTTGGCGTACAGAGAAGGGGAGCCCTACAAAGGCATCATGTTGTATTGTATTCTTCTTGTAAGCTTTCAAAAAAACGGAGAAGAGATTTGTAATTTCCTACTAGTAGATATAGGCGTCCTTGTATTATGCAGCTGTCAAGCCTAGAAAACACTCTAGCCCCCAAACCCACCATAGGAATCTAAGGTTTCGCATGAAAACCTCGGCACAAATTGGCCAAACCCAGGCCACAACAACGAAATCCAACAAGTCAGAGTGAGGAAACGCCCCCTAACCAAGCACCTGAGTCAACCAAATGGAACAGAAAAACAAATGCAAAGCGAAATTTGGCCTAAAATACGGCACAAACCCTAAAACCCGACCAATACGCAGCCGCAGCTAATCATCGGGGGGAAAATGGGCTAACCAGTTAAAATCACTAGCTTATCAGAAGTTCGCCAGCCACGACGTCATCTCACGATATCCTATTTTCGGACCAAACCCTAGAATCGACCAAGCGGCGGCGGAGGCGGGCGGAGGAGGAGCTTACCGTGCCACCGCGCCCTCCGAGGAGGATGTTGTTGAAGTGGTGGCCGTCCGTCATCTCCGCCGACGCGGCACCTGGGGCCGACTGCTTGCTATCTCCCGCGCGCCGCCTCTACTCGAGCTCCGCTTCTCCGGCGAGGTCAAGTCGAGCTGCGCCTCTGCGGTGCGGAGGCGGTAGAGGGAGGCGCGCGGCTCAACGAGGGCTGTTGTTATATAGAGCCGCAGCGAAATTGGTTGCCATCTCACCGACGCGATGGTTCCACCTGTCAGAAGCCGCTCTGCTAGAGGATCCAGGAAGTGGGGCCCGCACGTCAGTCGTGCTTCCGCGCTCCCTTCTCGTCCCTTCTCGTCCCCACTTCGCTTCCCCATTCCCCCGCGGTTTTGCGCATCCCCTGCCTCCCTCCATCTCTCTCTCTGCGCTCCTGCCTCCTTGTGCTCGGCCATGGCGGACTATCACTTCGTGTACAAGGACGTGGAGGGGAGGAGCACAGAGTGGGACGACATCCAGCGCCGCCTCGGGAACCTGCCTCCGAAACCGGAGCCCTTCAAGCCGCCGCCCTTCGCCCCCAAGGTCGACGCCGACAAGCAGCCCAAGTCAAAGGAATGGCTCGACGAGCGCGAGCCCGAAGAGCTCGAGGAACTCGAGGACGACCTGGACGACGACCGCTTCCTCGAGCAGTACAGGTAGGGCCTCTCCGTAGGCTTGATCCGGTCTGCAGTCTGATTGCTGATCCGTGATGCTGTCTTTTCCCCGTCTGTTATTAGATGCATCTTAAGAAGCTTTAGTGCCTGCCGCATTTGATTGATCTGATCTGACTAGCGTGGTTAATTGGTATAATTCAGTGTGCTTCTGATAGGAATCTGATGTCTTTCTATTGTTGATCCGGATTCCTCGCAGTAGTTCCGGACTTTGGATTATTCAATGCGTTTTGCGATTCGTTTGGTACAAGTGGGAATTGATTGTGACGATTTGATGTAATTCCATGCCTGCAGGAAGATGAGGCTCGTAGAGCTGAGGGAGGCAGCAAAAGCCGCGCGATTTGGTAGTATAGTTCCCATCACTGGCTCGGACTTCGTGCGGGAGGTGTCTCAGGCACCATCAGATGTTTGGGTTGTGGTCTTCCTCTACAAGGATGGGTAACTCTTTCTTCACAGTTCACTGCATCCTTTTGCATGCTATGTAATGCATGGGAGAACAATTCTAGGGTTTATTTTGTATGATTCGACCAAACAGCTCTGGAACCAGATTGAACTAAATTCAGACTTTGACTGCACTTTATTTTAGTTGTGTTGGTTTTCTATAGAAAGTTGCCTGAAAAGACTAGGCAACTATGAAATTTGACTATGGTTGGCTGGATATAGGAATTCTGATACTTGTGTTGTGTGTCATTGGCTCGTAGCCAGACATTTTATTGCTGTGAAGGTCCCAGCAGCTCGTACCTTCGATATATATGATCTGTGAACATGCTTTCTTTTTTCTTGTCGAACGTGCTGGAGAGTTGCATGCTGTTTCATTGATAGATAGAAAAAATTGTCCGACTACAAACCGATTCCACGGTTGGTTAGTTTTTTTTTTTTTGCAGTGAACACAACCATTTAAACAATACATGCAGCCCCTACTAGCATGTCGCCTACTCAGCTCGCTCTAGCAGCACACATGGCCTTCACGCCTACCATGGTCTAGAAATGTGCTTAATCGCTTGCCTCTTGGATTACTGCCGAGACCGACTGTGTGATTCCATCAAATACACATTGGTTTCTTTGTTTCCATAGAGTCCAGCGCCAGGAAGAGCACCAGTGAATTGAGGCCCTTCCTCACCACCTTTGGATCCCTATGTGTCGCCTTGCACCACCATGTTTGGAAGCTATCGTGCACGGATGGTGCTAGTACTTGTAGGCTGTGGGCAGTGGACCAAACCTGGCGGGAGAAGACTCAGGTTGACATGAGGTGCTCAATTCCTTCCTCCTGGGTCGCTAAGTGGGCAGCAAGATGAGTGCATCAGACCGCTGATGTGTCCAGTCTATCCGCCTGTCCAGCATCTGTTGTGCCCCGCTAGCCACAGGAAGAACTTCAGCGAAGCGGCAGCCAAGACTTCCAGAGTTGCTTGCAGGGTTCAAAGGAGGTGGAACTGACATAGAAGTGAGCATGCTTTCATGACCATATAACAAGTAGATAGCTTGGCAATTCTTGGATTTAGTGGACATTGTCCTGTTGATTTGTCCACCACTTTAAGCTGTAATGTAATTAGTTGATTGTCATGCTGCAGTTTTTCAGCATGTAGGATCTTCCATGAAATTGTTGCTCTTTTCTGTATGATGTTTTACTGCTTCCATGTGTTGCTTGCATCAAAATTGTACAGAAAGGATATCTGAATTCATCGGAGTGTAATGAGCTCCATACCTGATCTGATGCATGAAGCATGATGTTCTTTAGTAAATTGTGGCGCTTATCGAATTCTATAAATCTGATGACAGGATACCTGAATGTGGATTGCTTCAGAATTGTTTGGAGGAATTGGCTACAAGATACCCAGCGACAAAGTTTGTTAAAATTATCTCCACAGACTGCATCCCCAACTACCCAGATAGGAATGTTCCTACAATACTGGTGTATAACAACAGTGCTGTCAAAGGGACTTGTGTTGGTTTGCAGAAGTTTGGTGGAAAGAGATGCACACCTGAATGTAAGTTACTACTCGTATACTGCAAATTAGTATTCAGTATCTGCTTTTCCCTGTTAGTTGAGTGATTCCAGTTGCTCGAATTCTATGTGCTGTTGATTGGTCTTTTTTGAGCTCACACCTGTAAATTTATGAATGGCATATTGGCCTATGCCATTTAGCCCCCAAAATCCGCTTCCTTTTGGATATACCACCTGAACTTCCTTAACTAAAGCAAAATATTTTGACCTTCAGGTGATATTTTTTTAAAAAAAATCAATAGTAAACAATTCATTATGACCTGCATGCCTTAATGCATACACTCCCCAGATCCAGTCTTGATTTGTCCGCGTTGTTTCATGTGTCAAATATTTCGGATGGTGTTTGTCTAAAATAGCAGCATGCTGGTTCCCAGTTATACATTAGTCTTAGCATATCATTGATCCTTTTCTGTAATAAGAAATTAGAGAATAATCTTTCACATTTAGATTACACTAAATTTATGGAAGCTTTCCTTTACCTCAACATCGTTCCAGAAATTCTTTTCCCAGCGATATACTTGGGTTTCATCTATTTACGCCAAGTCACTGTTATGTTCCTTTCAGCTGTTGCGTTAGCCCTTTGCCAGTCAGACCCGGTACTGAATGATGGGCATGGTGGCAGCGATTCATCTCGGGACAATGTCATCGAAGGTGTTCGCAGGAAGTTCATAGAGAAGGTTGTGGCCCAGCATGAAGAGCGGGAAGAAGAGGATAGTGACTAAGCTTATACTTTTTGTGTTAGTTTTCCTCAGCTGGCAGATCCAATTTGGTTCCAACGTTTACTGATTTTATTATGTGATTTTGTGGGTGAAATTTGCCAGAGTTTTCTGGTTACCTGGTTGTGCGGGTGAAGCTTTTAATACGGATCTTGTTGCCTGGTTTTTGCAGTTAGAGATGTGGAACCATAACTGTATGGGGCCAACAAAATCTTTGTGTTAGTAACCTTTCAACTGTAACATAGCTCCATTATCTTGTTTAAGAGATCAGAGATTATTAGTGCACTTGTATAATTGCATGAGAAAAGATCCACCCAAACCTTTGAATCCATAGTATTTCACTATCTGAACATTTCTCGACACAAAACATTATAACTAAAGTTTTCTAATTTGTGTATATGCATGTTTATGATCCTTTGTGAATTAGTTAACAGTGCAATTTGTGGATACCGCAAGTCCACGAGGGGTTCGTAGCCAGGCTTCCTGGAAACGAGCGGGTGGGCGTTTCCCCGAAGCCTGGTTTCGCTTGGGGCACACATGGGTGGGCCTATGTGGCTTCCACTGTGCACCGAATAAAACCTGCCTTCAGCATCCACCTGCTAGGGTTACCGCCCTCATCCTTCACGTGTCGCTGCTCTCTCGCTCTCTCCCTGTGCCTTCTCTGCCGCTGCTGGGGTTCCGCGGAGGTCACCCCCCTCCCCAAGTGCTCGTAGGTGAGTAACTGAGGACGCGAACCAGAACTCTTTCTATTTGCTTGTCCTTATAACACAAGTCTTTCTATTTATTCAGATCCAATTGTTGTCTGTTCTAGTGTTGGTTATGACTGGATCTGTTGACTAATCCAGCTTTCCTTTGTTACACTTCGTGGTTTTTGCTTCTCCTCTGGCATATATTTACTTGATTTTAGTGCCGAGTCTTAGGGAATGGTCGATGATTTTTCTAGATCTGGGTGACGCATGTCGCAGAAGATCCCTTGTTTATAATCTTAAATAGGGATTTTTCATACTCATGCACCGACGGCCATACTAATGAGCTTTGCAATGGGACCAGGCAACCAAACACACCCGTATTCAACACAAACTTTCCATTTCTTGGATAGAACCATGAAAACTCCACAAATATACTTATGAGTTTTTTGATAAAAAAAAAAGTGTGAAATGATGCACACCTATAGTACACAGTGTTTTTCTAAACGCTAAACGGTAAACAGTCGGTCACCTACCGTTAGCCATTATTCAGGCAAAATATCCCATTAAACGGGCTAAACGGCCAATTAAACGGGGTAAATGGGTGATTAAACGGAAACGACGTACCATCGTGTAGCGTTTACATGGTGTTTAAACGGACTAAACGACTGTTTAGGCGAACAGTGATAGTACATCTACAATGTTATAAAAATGAGATTCAAACTTGTTTTTGTGAAATTCACGACTTTGTCTTTTTACATATATGCAATTAAATTTGTCATTTTCGTATGATTTTTCTAGATTGAGTTGAATATCCAATTTTATGACAATACACATCTATAGATGTGCATCGTTTCTGTTTTTTTTTAACTTTCAAATTAGAAGTTGTTCTGACGTTTTCAGATATAAAGCTTTTACTACATATGTATACATATATAGATACATAACAAAAGCTATATATCTAGAAAAAAATCAGAAGAACGACTTACTTCCTTTATTCTGAAATGCAATTCTTTTTTATGAGTCAACTGATTTAAACTTTGATCAAAATTATATAAAAAACTACTAAAATTTATGATACAAAATAAGTATTAACCAATTAATTATAGAATATATTTTTATAATTGGAGACATAGATGCTAATGTTGTTTACTATAAATTTGGTCAAACCGAAATTAGCTTGACTGTCACGGATCCTAAAATTATATTATTTTTGGGACAGAGGGAGCACAAGCACAATTTAGGGTAAAGTATATATTTACAGTTTTACTTGATTTTCATCAAAAAAATACAATTTTTACACAGACTTTCCCGTCTTAAAATAAGTACATTTGTAGCGTTTAAAATTTGTTCCACAATACAAGTACTTTTAGCTTATCTATATGGACTACATTATGCTATTAGTTTCTTTATTTTCAGCGTGTGATCATTATTATACGTTGATATACTTTTTTTATATATAATTATATATTAAAAAAGTGTATTTGTTTAGAGTTTTTATAGGAATATTTATTTAGGAGGGAGAGGGACCGAGGGAGTACATATTTGGCTGGCTGGCTATGTATGCTTTTCATTTCAACAGGGAAATGAATGTTCTCCAAAGCTTTCGACGTACAGGGATCGACAGGAATCAGTGCTGCGAGCGTCTCTGACGCGAGAGCGTACTGTAGCTGCCACCAATGGCGTAGCATTAGGACCCCAAAAGATCTGAGAATTTTTTTAAAATAATATTTTTTAATGATTAATTGTAAATGTAGTATTTGATTAAAAAGAATTACGAATCTAGTATCCTGTCGGCAGGGGACAGTTGACTGTGAAGCTATCGGCTTCTTGTGCGCCGACAGGATCCTGTCAGCCGTCCAGCAGCCACCGTGCCTGCTATCGGTGCCGACAAGCTCCTATCACCAGCTGAGACGCCGAGAGGATACTTGTCGGCTTCCCAGTGGCCGACAGAATGCTATAACCTATCACCAGCTGAGACGCCGAGAGGATACTTGTCGGCTTCCCAGTGGCCGACAGAATGCTATAAGAAAAAAATTTCAAGATCTGATGCATCTGCTTAATTAATTAGTTAATAATAAATAAAATGCTGTAGCAAATAGCAGTACATTACATGTATATGTTATGGAACGATAGAATCGTATGGGCGCGGCGGATGGAAGAAGTGACCGATATGGGTGGATAATGGCGGCGGATGGCGAGAGCGTGCGCGCGAGCACACCGCATGCACTCGTGCCGGCCGGATACGGATCGATCGGAGCCATCGAGTTGATCAGTAAATGCCTGCCCAACCAGCAGGGTCGCCGATCAGATCGTCGGAGACGCCCGCCTTTGGAGCAGGGCATGGGCATGCACACGTACATGTACTTGCCACTACTTTTACGTACGCGCGTGCGTGAGCGAGCGAACCATCCCTCGCGCACCTGACGCGTCGCGGGTCTCCCCTGTCGTGTCTCCTCTTCCTCTCCTCCCTCCGTTGTCCATTGATCCCTTCCCCTACTTATTATATACACCCAGCAACCCCCCGTCCCGCCGTCCGGTCCGTCCGTGTCCGTCCTCTCTCTACATACAGCTACCTAGCTGGGTACCATTACACCACCTCCGTTCTCTCTGTCTCCATCTCTTGCTCGGTCATACATTCATGCATACATACACGATCGACGACGTACTCCAGCTCGCGCGGGAGCATCGCCGCTGATCGATCGGCTAGGACTAAGCTAGCTCGGTGCTGTGTAGTACTCCCTATATGGCAATGAGCGAGCTCAGCTCCGACACCTCGTCCACGTCCTCCTGTCCAACACGTCCGACCCCTGCACGGCCACGGGCCACCAGCCCGCGCGCGGCGCCCTGCTCTGACGCCGCCGCCGCAGCTGCTGTCAGCGGCAAGAAACGCCCCCGCCCGCGCTCAAACGACGGCGGCTCCAGCTCCGCCCCGGCGTACGGCGGCGTCCGCATGCGACGCGCGTGGGGCAAGTAGGTATCGGAGATCAGGGAGCCCCGCAAGAAGTCCCGGATCTGGCTCGGAACCTTCCCGTGCCCGAGGATGGCGGTGCGCTCGCACGACGTCGCCGCGCTCAGCGTCAAGGGCGCGCGCGCCGCGCTCAACTTCCCGGACCTCGCGCGCCACCTCCCGCGCCCGGCCTCCCTCGCGCCGCGCGACGTCCAGGCCACCGCCGCGCGCGCCGCACTCATGCACTCCGCCGCTGGCGGCGGCTCCTCCTCGTCCTCATCGCGCGACGCGCCGGCGGACGACGACGACCACGGCCGGCGAGCTGGCGCCGCCGCGCACGAGGAGCCGAAGCCGGAGCCGAAGCCCGAGCGGCAACCGGCGCAGGCCGTAGAGGTGCCCGCCGAGCTGGTGTCCGCTCTGGGTGGAGAGTTTGGGCCGTCCGATCACCCGTGGTCGTGGACGCCGTGCGATGGGCTCGACGCAGTCGTCGGCTTCCACCCTCTCCCTCTCCCTCTCCCTCTCCTATGGGACTACAAACTGCTACTAGGCTATCCTCCGTTTGTACATGGCCTTCACTATTTTGGTTTCCTGTTTTGTGTGTTTTTGTTTTCTTTCTTCACTTTGTTTTTTTGGTTGGATTTCTTTGTTTGATGATATGGGGGTACAATTAGCTAGGGGGTACAACGTAGCGTCCGGACGCCCGCTCAAGTGCTCAACCCCCCGTCCCGCCCCACGCGCACGCCCCCGGCCCAATCCACTAGCCCTTCGGCGAGCCGCGCGCCCCTAGCTCGCTCCGCAGCCCACCGCGTCCGCCTTCGCACCGCCCCACGTGCGACAAGCACGCCCCAGCGCCCCATGGCAACACCCCCGTCCGTCGGCCCCAACGCCTCCGTCCGCTAGGCCCCCGGCGAACCACGCCCTCCCCCAGGCGAACAACATAAAACACTCGAATAAAACATTTGCAACAACATAGATCAACTGCTGAAACATTTGGAACATATTATTGCAACATTTGTGTGAAGCATATGAAACAACGCTCAAACAAAACACTTGAAACAATATAGAACAACTGCTGCAACATAAGACTGAAGCAACTGAAACATTTGGAACATATTATTGCAACATTTGTGTGAATCATATGAAACATCCAGATCAGAACGATTGCAACATACGTCTAGAAACATGTGAAACATTTTGAGCAAATGCCTGCAACATGCCTTTGAAACACTTGCAACATGTGCAACATCTCCCGATCTACTTTTGCAACATCCATATGATTTAACTGCAACATACCTCTGAAATATCTGAAACAATTAAAACATACAATTACAACATAGGGGGGAGAGAGAGCCTGGTGCGCGGAGCGCCATGGCCGCCGTATCTGAGGGCGTTGGGAGCTCCTTGTGAGTGAGGACGTTGGTGTCAGGAGAGGGGCGACGCCAAGGTGGGAGAGGAGGATGCTAGGGTGGGGGAAGGAGCCGCCGGGGTGGGGGAGGAGGACGTCAGGGTGCGTGAAGGAGCTGCTGGTGTGGGAGAAGGCACCGCCGGGGTGGGGGAGGAGGATGCCACGGTGGGGAAGGGTGCCGCCACCGGCCAGGGAGGCAGCCGACGGAGCACGCGATGGAGAGGAGCGGGCCACTGCCGGTCATGGAGGGAGCAAGCGACGCACACGATGGAGAGGAGCGGGCGCACATGATGGAACGGAGCGCTGTCAACTGGGAGGAAGAGAAATGCGTCGGTTCTCAATGATGGAGAGTAGTTTTAGATGGGCCATGAGGGGGAGCGGGCCACGCAGCTCCGTAGGCCCACAGGAGGCGCGTTCGGACGGGATGGTCGCACATATCCAATCATTATTGAAAGAAAAACTGACTTTATTTTATAATGATGTGTGTTGTGACACTATTACGGATTTTTTATGCATGGAAATGATGCTAGGTGTCGTGGCTACTGTCGATGCGGGACCCACGGGATACTCCGTAAGGAAGAGAGAAGATCTAGTCTAACTAGGATTCTTCCCATGTAATCTTAGTAGTAGTATTATTCTGTAATCCTACTAGGAACTCTCATTGTAAACCGACTAAGATTCTGACCTCCTGACTATATAAGGGAGGACAGGGTTCCTAGAGATGGGACTTTAACAACACAACACTTGACAATCAATTCAACGCAAAGGCTAACGCCGACTGGACGTAGGGCTATTACTCGATCAAAGATCGAGGGTCCGAACCAGGATAAATCGACTATCTCTTGCATTAACCGTCGAGTTCCACGTACGCTGAAGCCTGAACAGACTGCCCCGAGGTACCCCCGTGGTAGGCTATCGGTGGTGAAACATCGACAGCTGGCGCGCTAGGTAGGGGCTTTCGACGACTTTACATCCGAGAGCTCGATGGACCTCGACAACATGATCTTCTCGATGGGATCAACCTTCATCTTCGGTTCATGGATCTACAAGGCAGGTGACAATGGCAAGCTCCAAAGCCATCTCCTCGAAAATTCAGATCACCATGAAGACCATTCTATTTCGGTGACTACGACAGATCAACTTGCTGGAAGATTCACGCAGCTCGCGATGTCCGATCCAACTTAGATTTCGTGACTTTGCGCATCCGACTCAAACTCAGGTTCCGCATCCGAAATGGAGTCTTACCCGAGTTCTTCAGAGAAACCAAGTTCTTTTCCGATGGGGCTTAAGAACGCGGCCTTGGCCTATCAAGAATACAACTCGGAGTACACTTAGAGTCTTTTCAAGAAGTCGGGTCCTTTTCCGTTCAGACTTCACAACATGGCAACGTCTTATCAAGCACGGCCCGAAGGATTCCTCGATCCGGTGCTTAGAATGCCACTGAAAGGAGCCCAGGAAGATCTCGTGTTAACTATAACATCTCAAGACTGCATCATCCACTAGCCAGGTTCCGTTCCTGAGGATAGCGGCACCCAACTAGTCGACAATATGACAACAACAATTCTACCCTACTAAGAAGGAGACTCAATCTATGACCTTAAAGCCTCTACTAAAGTTATCAACTACTCCGACAGTGTGGAAACCGACGCCAATAGCGGAGCAATTCACGCACGAGAAGTATTCATGGTTCGCCGCCCTTGATCACCATTGGTCCCCCTAGAAGCGCCCGACGTTAGGTCATTGGATGAATCTGAGTCCAACATATCACCCTTTACCTAGGGGCACGATGGTGAGACCAAGAGTCAGAGACAAGCCAGAGAGAGAAAGAACAAATTGAAACAAGGATGTCAACGCCGTGCTAGGCAGCGCAAGGAAGCTTGGATCAGATATGAGTCAGATCTAGCTAAGTACAATAGAAGAAAATTAGAGCGAGAGGTCGAAGAAGGATGAGCGACGAATACACCCTACGATAAGATCCGAGAAGCACTAGAAGAACTCAGGGCGACTTCACATTCCTAGTGAAAAACAAGAACAGCTCTGGGACTTTCTCCAATCAATAGTCCTGAGGACGCACGATGGAAGGACCCGCTCAAGACTACCTACTAGGTCAACATCTTATGAGCAGAAAGATCAAAATCAAAGGAAATCCGCTTTCGAGAGACTTAGACCAAGTGGAAGTCACAACAGAGAAAGTAGAAGAAACCATAGTCAAAACGACCGAGTCGAACAACCAAGAAAGGTCAGAAGCAAAGCACCTACTCGGACAACCACGCGAAACTACTCTCACCAAGACAATAGTTGGCAAGAAGGGGGTGCTAAATCAGAATACACAGAAGCCAGAACGCACGATAGATTCCCCTGTTTTGCAAACAGACTTGCTTCAATACGACTGCCTCACAAGTTCAAACCGTCTAACCACTCCAAGTATGATGGCAAGACCGAACCGAGGCAGTGGCTCAGGATTTACTCGCAATCGATTGAATTGGTCGGAGGAGACAATGATATCAAAACCTTGTTCTTTCCCATGGCCCTAGAAACCATGTCCCTTTAATGGTTTGACAAATTGAATCCAGGATCAATCAGAAATTGGGAGGACTTGTAAAGAGCTTTCTGTGAAAATTTCGCGGGTATCATCACACACCCAATCACCCACACAGAGTTAAAAGGACTCAAGCAAAAAGGAGGTGAAAGTCTCAGAAATTACTATCGACGATTTGGCGAACTACGAGCTTAAGTACATGGCATCACCGAATGAGAAGTAATCGAAGCTTTCTCTCATGGAATCATGGCTAGATGGCAATTTCAAGATTTCTGCAAAGAAAACCCAAAAACAATGAAGAATTCAGACAAACAGTAGAAAAGATGATTACTGCAAAGGAAAAGACACGAGAAAGGTTCCCGGATAGAAACAACCGAGACAACCCGGACAAGCAAAATCATCAAAACAATAGATATCAGGAAAGAAAATGTGGACCAGACAACACTGTAGCGGTGACTAACAAATCAAGGAAGTTTTCCAAGCCCAGAAGGTATGACAACATCGAAAACATGCGTTGCATCTTGCACCCAAAAGGAAATCACACCATCAAAGATTGCTACACCTTCAATGATCGATACACAAGAAAAGATAGTAAGGGGAGCGTCAAAGAAGACAATCGGAAAAAAGAAGAAGACAACCTTGAAGACAAGGGATTCCAAAAATCCAGGGGGATAGTAGCAATGATCTTCATCGGGGTTCTAGATTCCAGAAGCAAACATCAAGAAAAGCTAGCGCTGCGAACCATCATGGCAGCAGAACCGGCTTCTCCATGATATCTCAACTAGTCAGTATCCAATCCAATTTTCAAGAGAAGACCAATGGACTAGCATAGGAAACGCGAGCCATTACCCACTGGTTCTAGATCCAACTATTGCCGGTATGACTGTCACAAAAGTACTAATCGATGGAGGAGCCGGACTCAATATCATTTTTTTAGAAACTCTAAGGAAGATGGGACTACAACACGCCGGGATGATTACACCAACAAGCACGCCTTTTTATGGCATAGTACCCGGCAAGACAGCAATGCCACTTGGACAAATCACTCTACCGGTTACTTTTGGACTCCCTCAAACTATCGTACATAGTTCATCAAGTTTGAAGTTGTAGACTTCGATTCATCATATCACGCAATCCTCGGGCGCCCAGCACTAGCAAAATTCATAGTGATACCGCATTATCCGTACCTGTTGCTTAAGATGCCAGGGCCTAACGGTGTCCTTTCTCTTCGGAGTGATTTGAAGCGCGCTTTTGACTGTGATGTTCAGGCAATCCAAATTGCAACAGAAGCACAAGTCGTCGATGGAAGAAAAGAAATAGCCACTGTCGCAGCAGAAATGAGCCTAGAAGAGCTAGAGATACCGGCTAAAAAACTCAGCATCCTTGCACCACCAAAAGAAGCCGACGTCAAGCAAATCGACCTAGGTACCGGTGATCCCTCCAAAACAGGCAACCATCAGTGCCCACCTCTCAGCAAAATAGGAACTCGCGCTCACCAACTTTCTTTGGGACAACAAAGATATCTTCGCTTGGAAGCTGGCCGACATGCCAGGTGTCCCAAGAGAGTTGGCTGAGCACAGAATTGATATCAATGAAGGCTCCAAGCCTATGAAGCAACTGACTACGACGATTCTCACCCGACAAGAAGGCAGCAATTAAATAAGAAATCACAAAGCTAATGGCAGCCTTATTATCAGAGAAATCCTCCATCCAGATTAGCTAGCAAACCTAGTTCTAGTATAGAAAAAGAATATGGACGAGTGGTGCATGTGTGTCGACTACACAGATCTCAACAAACACTGCCCGAAAGATCTGTTTGGGCTACCACGCATTGATCAGATAGTTGATTCAACAGCAGGATCTACCCTATTATCCTTCCTTGATTGCTATTCAGGATATCACCAGATTGCATTAAAGGAACAAGACCAGAGCAAGACATCTTTCATCACTCCATTCGGTGCCTACTGCTACAAAATCATGTCATTTGGACTCAAGAATGCTGGTGTCACTTACCAAAGAGCTATCCAAACATGTCTTGGTGATCAGATCGGTGAAAACATAGAAGCATACATGGATGACGTAGTAGTAAAGACAAAGAACCCGGATACACTAATTGAAAACTTAAAGCAAATCTTCGAAAACCTAAAAAGATGGAGGTGGAAATTGAACCCAAACAAGTGTGTGTTCGGAGTTCCTTCGGGACAACAACTCAGATTCTTGGTCAGTCATCGTGGAATCAAAGCCAGCGCCAAGCAAATTTGAGCCATCTTAGAGATGGGCCCTCCTCGAAGTGTCAAAGATGTGCAGAAACTAACAGGCTGCATGGCAGCCCTCAATCATTTCATATCAAGACTAGGCAAAAAAGGGTTACCTTTCTTTAAACTGCTAAAGAAGACAGACAAGTTTGAGTGGATAGAAGAAGCCAACAAAGCTTTCAAGAAGCTCAAGGCATACCTCACCTCCTCACCCGTTCTCACACCTCTAAAGAAATACGAAGACATGATGCTGTATATTGCGGTAACTTCTACTGTGATCAACACAACAATTGTCGTAGAAAGAGAAGAAGAAGGGTGTGTATATAAAGTACAACACCTCGTATACTACATCAGCGAAGTACTGTCAGAATCAAAAATCCGGTACCTGCATGTGCAAAAACTACTCTATGCCCTCCTGATCACTTCACGCAAGCTTCACCACTATTTTGAAAGCCACAAGATTACCGTGGTGACAGATTTCCCACTCGGAGACATCCTACACAATAGAGATGCAACAGGGTGCATATCTAAGTGGGCAGTTGAACTTGGTGCTCTCAATATCGATTTCACCCCACGGAAGGCAATTAAATCTCAAGCCCTGGCTGATTTTGTTGCCGAGTGGACAGAAATTCAACAACCTATGTCAAATACCATCCTTGATCATTGGAAGATGTACTTTGATGGATCACTCAAGCTAGGCGGAGCCGGTGCTGGCGTTCTCCTCATTTCTCTAGACGAAAAACAACTCAAGTACTGTCCTTTAGATATTATGGCAAGCTACAAACAATAAAGCAGAATAGCGAAGCCCTCATCCACGGGCTACGAGTGGCAATTACCCTCGGAATCAAGCGTTTACTCGTATACGGTGATTCGGCAGTAGTCATCAATCAAGTCAACAAAGATTGGGACTACACCAAAGAAAACATGGGCGCTTACTGTGCAGAAATACGAAAGCTCAAAAAACATTTTCAAGGATTAGAAATTCTATATGTCCTACGTGATTCTAATATTGTGGCAGACGTCCTCGCCAAGCTCAGATCGGATAGGCCAAAGGTCCCACCCGGTGTATTCATAGAGGAGTTATCAGCTCCCTCTATCAAATAACCCGGTAAGATAACCCCCTGAAATCTCAGCTAAAGGCACCTAGATTTTGGTAATCACCACCTCATGGGCCCAAGTTTTTATTGATTATATTAAAGAGAATAAGTTGCCAGCAGATAAAGAGGAAGCTACCTGAGTTATTCGTAGAAGCAAGAACTACGTCCTAGTAGGGGACAAGCTCTATAGAAGAGCCGCGTCATCAGGAGTCCTCCTAAAATGTCTCATTTGAAGAGGGCAAAGAGATCCTAGACAAAATACACTTAGCTTACTATGGAAATCATGCCGCCTCAAGAACATTGGTCAGCAAGGCATTCCGCACTGAGTTCTACTGGCCAACCGCTTTGAAAGATGCAGAAGAACTTGTCAGAAAATACAAAGGTTGTCAAATATTCGCAAGACAAGCTCATGTGCCAGCACACAATCTCATCTGCATCCCACCCACTTGGCCCTTCTCCTGCTGAGGGCTGGATCAAGTAGGACCTCTCAAGAAAGCAAAAGGTGGTTTCGAGTACATCTTCGTAGCAATTGACAAGTTCACCAAGTGGATTGAATACAAACCACTCGCAAAATACAGCGCAACCAAAGCAGTCGAGTTCATCCAAGACATTATGCATCGCTTTGGCATGCCCAATCGAATCATCATAGATTTGGGTTCTCTCTTCACAGCCATAGAATTCCAAAGTTAGGCACAGGACTGTGGCTTTAGCATAGATTACGCATCAGTCGCACATCCAGAGGCCAACGGACAGGTAGAAAGGGCTAATGGACTCATACTAGCCGGATTAAAACCAAGATTGTATCAAGAACTAGTGGACTATGAATCAAAATGGATTGAAGAATTACCCAAAGTTATATGGGGGCTACGAACTCAAATAAGCAGAGCCACCGGATACTCACCTTTCTTCCTAGTTTATGGATCAGAAGCCATACTACCTGCTGACTTGATCTGGACGTCACCAAGGATAGAACAATATGACGAAGGAGAAGCAGAACACACCCGAAGATTAGAACTCGACATTACAGAAGAAGTCAGAGTAAACGCTACCCTTCAATCAGCAAGATACCTCCAAGGATTAAGACGCCACTACAACAAGAATACCCAGCATCGATCACTACAAGTCGGAGACCTAGTACTAAGAAGAATACAAAAAACTGACAAACGCCATAAACTACTCAGTCCATGGGAAGGTCCTTTTATCGTCACAAAAGTCACCGGACCAGGCACATACAAGTTGATAACGGAAGACGGAAAAGAAGTCAACAATACATGGCACATCAGCCAGCTAAGAAGATTCTACGCATGAAACAACTCAAGGAAGAATATATATATACAAGCCACAAGAGATCAATGTTCATGATCAATAAAGATGGTGCTCCTCGACAACATATGTACTATTATGACTTATCAATGTTCATGATCAATAAAGATGGTTCTTTCTCGACAACATATGTCTTATTATGGCTTACCCCGAGTTGTTTCCAATGAGCATACCGGCCGAGAGCAAAAGAGCTGAAAAGATGCTTGAGTCCGCCGATGAGGGTAGCTAATAAGCTAACACCCGAACCAAAAAGCAAAATGGCTGAAAACACGCCTGAGTATACCGGTCGAGAGCAAAAGAGCTGAAAAGATGCTTAAGCCCGCCGATGAGGGTAGCTAATAAGCTAACACCCGAACCAAAAAGCAAAATGGCTAAAAATACACCTAAGCATACCGGCCGAGAGCAAAAGAGCTGAAAATATGCTTGAGCCCGCCGATGAGGGTAGCTAATAAGTTAACACCTAAACCAAAAAGCAAAATGGCTAAAAATATGCCTGAGCATACCGGCTGAGAGCAAAAGAGCTGAAAAGATGCTTGAGCCCATCGATGAGGGTAGCTAATAAGCTAACACCTGAACCAAAAGGCAAAATGGCTGAAAATACGCCTGAGCATACCGGCCGAGAGCAAAACAGCTGAAAAGATGCTTGAGCCCACCGATGAGGGTAGCTAATAAGCTAACACCCAAATCAAAAAGCAAAATGGCTAAAAATATGCCTAAGCATACCGGCCAAGAGCAAAAGAGCTGAAAAGATGCTTGAGCCCACCGATAAGGGTAGCTAATAAGCTAACACTTGAACCAAAAAAGCAAAACGACTGAAACTAAGCCTGAGCATAAATCAGAGCAATTTCAAGACAAGACCCTCTAGCTCCTTGTTTCAAATAGCAAGAGGCTCGGGGGCTACACTCAGAAGACCCCAAGAAGCGCTACACGGTTTTGCTCAGGAAAGCACTCAGACGACGCTTGTACCTACTTAGCAGGACCTGAAGGAACAAGACGAGGCTTCCAGAACTCAACCATGAAGTGCTCAGGGCTTGTCGATCCTAGGATGTTTTTGCAACCAGGGAAAGGACCGGATGCTGACCACATCCCAAGTTAAGCCGAAAAGAAGAAGCTGAAGATACTTCAGATCGCCGATCCTAAGTCTTTTCAGTACTAACAAGAACACAAAGTTTGTCAAGACAACGATCTATACCAAGTTATTTACATGGCACAAACGAAAGCCAAAAAAGCACTCGACAGATCAAGAAAGCTTGTCAAGACAACGATCTACCTAAATCGGGTTGTTTACAAGATGAAGAAATACAGGCAAAGAAGACATCAACAAAAAATAAAGAATCTTCATTCAAAAAGAAGTTTAGTGTTCTATTATAGAAGCTGGAGGACAAAGGTCAATTACATCAAGCATTGTCATTAGGAGAAGAAATATCAATGTTAAGATTATCAACAATCCTCCTGGCTAAATCTTTAACCTCAGGCTCCACCTTCTCAACAGCATCTAGATATTCTTGACTCTCGGCTTCATCAGCAACCTTGGACAAAGGAAACTCTAGAGAAAGAACCCAGACCTAGGCAAGAACATTTCTGGTACACAGTTGGGCGCACCTCTTCACAAACTCCTGGAAACGGGTCGGCACTTGGGGAATAAACTGAGCCCAAGATTGACCATCATTCGCTGAAGTCCAGAGAAGACCGGCTACTGACCGAAAGGATTTCCACAAAGCATTCCAGTTCTTAGTAGCCGTCGCCAACTTGCCAGTTAAGACTTCGATGATTTTTTGGGCCTGCACAAGATCCCTGTCAGCTCCACGCCTAATCAATGTAGCAAGCGTGAGTTCTTCTTCAGCTCGATTAATTACCTCCTCAGCCCTATTGTGGTTAGTATGAACAAGTGTCTTCATCTCCTCGATACCCTCTGAGAGCTTCTGCTTTTCAACTCAGAGAGCTAAACCAGGCAACAAAAAACAAGTCAGCAGAAAGGCAAATTTGAATACAAAAGGAAACGAAAAAGAACTCACAATACCAGTGCACTCTTTCTTTATAGCCTCCACATTTTTCAAGGCCGCCTGGGCAGCTGAATCCCTCTACTTTTCTACCTCAACCAACCAGGCATAGAGAGCCTTCTCCTCCTTCTGATGCGTCTGACGCTCGGTCTCCAACTTGGCCCAACAGAGGTCAAGCTCTGCTTTTAGGGTACTCACCTTAGAAGAGAACTTTTTCTCGATTTCAGACGAGAAAAAGAAACTGGTATGATCACAAGAAAAAGACTGAGCAAAAAGAGAGAGAGAAAAACAAGACATAAGGACAGAAGAAAGACGAACATCCAAAGAAAGAACTTCATAAAAACTCACCTAGAGCTTTTCCCCAAAAGAAGTCGTAAAGGTCGCCAAGTTTCCCCAGGCAGCGGTCAGCTCTGACAACCGATGAGTAGCATCAAATTGGTGCAACACATCATCATCCAAACACGGAGCACCGGTACCAAGAGAGGCAGAAGGAGAAGCCGGCACAGGCAAAGAAGGCAAAACTAGGGCCGTATCCTAGGAAGTGCCGACTACCTCCTCAGATGGATCCACCCCCACGGCCACGGTCACACCCAGAGTTAGCAGATCCAAAGCAGCATGATCACTAGGGGGCCCCGTCTCCCTCAAAGCTAGCTCACCGACCATACTTTTCGAGTCCTTTGACTCAGTACGTGGGGGCGCACTAGAAGACTGACAAGAGGGCGGCTGAGGAGTAAGAGAAGGTGAGGGTCTACAAGATGATAAGAAAACTCAATGATAAGAATATGAGTCAGGAAAAGAAAACAGAAGCAAAGAAGCATAACAAGGAATCACTCACTCAGCTACCCTCTTCTTCAGAAAACCAACAGAGGACCTAAGAGGGGGAACCATAGCGGCAAAAACATCACCGCCACCCTGTGACAAGAGCGGTGCGGCCGGTACTGGAGCCCTAGAAGAACTCGAACCCGATGACCGCTTACTACAAGAGAACAAGACCAAAGTCAAAACAAAAAGAGGGGTTCAACAAAAGGAAAATAAGAAACAACTCATCGACGAATAACAAGGGCGGCATCATCTTCTTCTTCTTCCTCACTCTCGACCAAGGCCACCATGGCACCAGCTGAAAAAGGACAAAAGTACTCGGCCAAAGATAAAAACAACACAACAAAAGGACAGAGCGTATTAATATGCTCACCTAAGAGCATGCTAGCTACAACTAGAGTACCTAGATGAGTACTCGACTGGCGAGACTTCTTGGCAGCAGATGGAGCAGAAGAAGAACTATCCGCTCGCCCCCTCTTTCTGAAAGTACGAGGAGCTCGAGGAACTGGACGAGGAACATACTCTACATATACATCAAGGTTTGTGGAAGAAGAAACGCCAGGAAATATTGTGGTGTTTTGAAACTTACTGGTCAAGGATGCCCCAGCAAGACTATCCCCAGCCTCCACATTTGTAGAGCAATCATCAAGGGGAATCGGATCAGCGAAATTACGTTCCAATTCCTATAAAAGAGTTTAAAACAATAAAACAGGAAGACTAAGCAAAAGTGGAGACAGCTAAAGAAATACAAAAAGTACCCGCATAAAAAAAACAACTCACAGCAGGAGACGGGTTGTTAGCACTATACTCAAGGACAGCAAGCAGGACGACGCTTACTCCTTTCAGCATCTTCTGAAGATGCTCGAGCACCTCCTCATCAGTCAACTCAAGGGAAGGGACCATACGAGACAGGTCCTCTACCCCAGAGTACTCAAACCCAAAATTCTCATGCTCCTTCAGAGGCTGAACACGGCGGCGAAGAAAACTAGAGACGATACCGAAGCCGATCAAGCCCTGCTGCTTCAGAGTATATATTCTCTCAAGAAAGGGCTTGATCGCTTGGCTCTCATCCGTCGTCAGGGGGTTCTTTTCCCATCGGTCATTAACCAAGGGACTAGATCCAGAATGAATAGAAAGATGAGGGATCAAATTGGCAGCATAAAACCAGTCGGCACGCTAGTCCCTCATAGAATCAACTAGGTCATAGTCAAAGAATTTTGCTCTTAAGACCCTAGCAAAACTGAATCCCACAGCCACCAAGAACATTGGTGTCATCACGGCGGGGTTGTGGCTTCAGACGAAAGAAGTAACGAAAGAGAGAAAGAGAAGGAGGAATTCCCAGGAAAGTTTCACAAAGATGAACGAAAATAGAGAGATGAAGGACAACATTGGGAGCAAGATGGTTCAGGCTAATCCCAAAATAGTTGAGAAATTGGTGAAGAAAAGCAGAAGCAGGAAGGCAGAATCCGGCACGGAATAAAGGAGACAAAAAGAATAATCTCACCAGGACCTAGAGTAGGGACCCGATGCTCGCCTAGAGCTCTCCAATCAGCAATGTCCTCGCTCTGAATCAGACCATCGCTAACAAGCTCGCTGAAGCTGATCTTCAGTCATTGTCGGAACCGGCCAAATCTTCTGAGCAGCCCTCATGGCCATAAACTCTTGATTCTCAATCACGGAAAGTGATGCCTCCTCGTCCACAAAGGCTGCTTGGGACTTGCTCACTGATTTCTTCCTACCCATATACTAGCGGGAGCAATAAAGAACTAGGAGGCAATGGTGATTCAGACGGCGATGCTCAGATGATGGCAACAATGGCGGCGGCGGAAGTTTGAAGACTAGGGTTTCGAGGGAAAATCAGGGCAGTAAAGAAAAAGAAGAGGAAAGACCCTTAAATAGATTTTACACCAGTAAAAACGCGGCGCACCAGACCCATGTTGACACGGCATGAGGATGCAACGGTCCATTTACTGACACAGCTAAAATGACGGATAGCACAAATCCACACAACGGTATAGTTCAACGGGTAGATTTTAGACTTATCCATCCAGTACCACAGCGGAGTTATCATATTGCTACAAAAAGAACTCATCAACCATGAAGCAAAGAAGGGTTACCTCACAAGGAACGCAACAACCTGGTCCTTATAGAAAGAACTCGGAAATCTCATAAACAACCGGGACATCAGGAGAATAAAGAATGACAACTCAGAAGATAAGATTCTTTCCATTATAAATGGTTTCAAAAAATTAGAAGATTACACATCTTACAAAGACCCAACGAACTTGGTACTACGACAAGCAAGGTAGCAAAGAGGAACTCAGACATAGCTAGGCTCTGGAACGACTACGTGTTCCAAATTGCTACTCGGTAGAACAAATCGCACTTGGCTACACTGTTTTCTTCAAAGGACGGACGCAGTGCATCTGAGGCAGAAATCAGCAGCACGGCGGGACAACATGGAGCAGAGAAGGCCGACAGGCATCTATCCACCCAAGTCCGATGTGATGCTGGATATGGTGTTGATCTGCACCAGACAGTCTCAGGGCAGGCGACGAGGATCGACCCAGAACTGCCAGATGAAGGAACGTATCCCACATCACAAGACTCCCTACGACTACCGCCACATACTTCCAAGTATAATGCTGCTGCGGGATTAGTCTACCTCTAATCCCTATCACAAGACTCCCTCCAGCTATGGTAAGATACACAACAACTGTAAAATACGCCCGGAGGCTGCTCTACTTCACAAACTATCATATTCATGACTACGGAGATTTCAGACCACGCAACAAAATGCTCGATGAATCAAAACAACACACAAGTAGGATATTTATAGGCCAAAGAAGCGGTGCACATGGATCGGGAGCACCAATGAAAAAAACCTAACAAAGGACACAGTGAAAAGACAGAATTCAATAAAAGAGGACTCAGACGTGAAGGAGCAGTACTCAAGAACGAGCATATTCGGAAGAATATACCAACACTGTGCAACTCATAAACAAACAGCATTTACTACCAACCACCACCATACAACTAAATCTGACAACAGCAGACTACCAGAGAACATGTCAAGAACCTATATCCAAATTCTTTTCGGATAAAAGAACCCAGCAAGAGGCTCGGGTGCTACACTCAGTGAGTGCACTTTTTTCTTCAAAAAAACGCACATCACTCAAAAGACTTCCTCAAGACAGCAGTTTTTCAAACAAAATAAGACTCAAGACCCTCTAACTTTTTGTTCCAAATAGCAAGAGGCTCGGGGCTACACTCAGTGAGTTCACTTTTTTCTTCAAAAAAGTGCACATCACTCAAAAAACTTCTTCAAGACAGACCACTTCAAGGCCACACAACAAAAAGAGCCCGAACATAGCTATATCCGAGCTCTTTTTGACAAAGAACCCGGGTATATGCTTAGGAGCCCTTCGACGAAGAATCAGAGCGATTTCAAGAGAAGACCCTCCAGCTCCTTGTGCCAAACAGCAAGAGGCTCAGGGGCTATACCCAAATGGGAGTATTTTTTTCTTCAAAAAGGTACATACCGCGCGAAGATCTCACGAAGCGCTACACGGTTTCGCTCAAGAAAGCACTCGGACGACGCTTGTTCCTGCTCGAAAAGACTTGAAGGAACAAGACAAGACTTCCAGAGTTCAACCATGAAGTGCTCGGGGGCTTGTCGGTGCGGGACCCACGGGATACCCCGCAAGGAAGGGAGAAGATCTAGTCTAACTAGGATTCATTTCATGTAATCTTAGTAGTAGTATTATTCTGTAATCCTACTAGGAACTCTCATTGTAAACCGACTAGGATTCTGACCTTCTGACTATATAAGGGAGGACAGGGTTCCTAGAGATGGGACTTTAACAACACAACACTTGACAATAAATCTAACGCAAAGGCTAACGCCGATTGGACGTAGGGCTATTACTCGATCAAAGATCGAGGGTCCGAACCAGGATAAATCGTCTGTCTCTTGCGTTAACCGTCGAGTTCCGCATACGCTGAAGCCTGAACAGACTGCCCCGAGTACCCCCGTGGTAGGTTATCGGTGATGAAACATCGACAGCTGCAGATATAACGTTCCTGGCTTTTGCAATGCCACGGTGATGGTGATCTCAGAAAAGTTGCCCAACAAGCACACTAGAGCAGAGTAATAAATAATTTAGAGTCTTCCCTGATTTCAACAAAAATACAGTTTTTACAATTACTTCCCTGTCTTAAATTTTTTAAAAAAGCATTTAAAATTTCTGCCACTGTAAAAGTACTTTTAGCTTATGGACTACAGATGCTATTAGTTTCTTTATTTTCAGCGTGTAATCATTATTATACGTTGATATATTTTTTCATATATTGTTCGGCTTATCCTATATCCGGCTTGTTCGACTTCTTTTTTTCAACCGAAATATTATTTTTCTCTCACAACAATTCAGCCAGAACAGTATTTTTCAGCTAGTTTTCACCAAAATTCAGCCAGCCGAACGGAGCCTACTTTTAGAATTTTACTATTTATCTGTTGACAGATTTCTTTGTGTTAAATCTATCAGATTTATGTGCGTTGGATTATGCTCTAAGATATGTGTTCCCATTGACTTTACGCTTTAAGGATACGTGTTCCCATTGTGCTAAATGTGTTCGTGTGTTATTGGATTTTTGTTCTGTATACCCGTTAAGTGATCTTTGGCTAGTTTTGTGAAATTTGATAGACTTGTTGATACACCTATCTGTCAGATTTTATAATGTTCTGAAAAACAACAGATTTTGACAGCCCAAATCTGTCAACAGATGGATAAACAGGCCTATAATTATATACTAAAAGTGCATTTGTTTTGAGGTTTTATTTAGGAGGGAGAGGGACCGAGGGAGTAATATTTGCCGGTCCATCACGCAGTCAACAGCATGCTATCGGTACGAGGCAGCCGTGGACCCGTTGATGTTGCGGTTGGAGTTCCATGGCGGCGGCACACCCAGACTAGACCGGATGGTGCAGGTGCCATGTGGAGCACGATGACGAGGTCGCGACGGCGCATTACGTTCGGCAGATCTCGGCGATCGAGGCTGTGCGACGTTGCCGATGAGGCTCGTCCGCTGGCCGGCGCACGGCGCGGTGGCGGCAGGCCAGGTGGGGAAACCCAGGGATCGGAGAGGTCGCGAATTGAAGAGCGGTGCCGTGATGCGGTCGCACGGTGTCCTGTCCTGTAGCGCGGCGCGTACGCGTTTGCCCGGCTCGGGCGTCAGGGTGGGACAGGAGGAAGGCGTCTCGTATAAAAATTATCTTCATTTAATTTCGTAAAAAAATATAATTTTTCTAAGATATATTAATCATATTAAATCATATTTTTTGTGGAATTAAATGAAAATAATTTTTATATGAAAATTATAGATCTCGACGAGATCTACAACTTTCTAGTTTTGAATTTTTTTCATTTGAAGTCGTTAAGATGCTAAAAAATTAATGATATATTTAGACTTAAGGGTATTTTCGACTTTTCACACCTGCAGTTTGACGGCGTTAGAGCCGAAACTGACGACAGTGGCATGAAGGGCACAAAAAAGTTGAAGCAATGGCGCTGAAGACTGCTGAACTTTTTCAGGGACTCATAGAACATTACGATTTTTTTACCAGGAATTCCCAAAAAAAACACATGATGCATCACCCTCGTGGTACGATACTCCCAGTCCCAAGCCCAAAGCTCGAGCACTCTCCAAAAGTCTCATTTTTTTTTAGGAGTCTCTCGGATACTTAAGAAGAAAGGTGAGGCGTCGCGCGGGAGCCAGCGCGGTTCGAGCGGGCAGCCTGAGCCCTTGCTCAGCTGACCAACCGAGCCAAGCTAGGTCTGCATCGATCACCATGTTCACTGCTCGCTAACTGGAGGTGCTGTGTGCTGCCGGCGATGGCTTCAGAGCATCAAGTCGGTAGCAGGCTGGGACGCCGGGATCAACAATTGGGCTGGACCCTGTCGCTGCTCCATGGGCGCCGGCCTAGTATTGGCACTGCCCCCAAACGTGGCCACGTTCGTTTGCTGCGGGAATTTGCAAGGTGGGCCATGCATGAGCATGTTCAGCGGGCCGGCCCATGCACGACCTGCGCAGCGGAACAGGATAAAATCATCCTCGAGCTGCAAAGCGGGCGGGCCTATACGCCGAGTCCCGAGGCATGATGAGTGCAGATAGAGTTTTTTACCACCTCGCCAACTTAGAAGACGCTAGCGCAAGTTAAAATTGAGAATACCGTCACTGTCTGCGTGTCGCTTGTGCTCCTTCGGCTGATTGGGCCGCCTGGCTTGGTCGGACTCCCTTGTGTTGGGTTTGAGCTTCTTGGGGCGCTCCCTTATTAGGTTGAGCGTGACTATAGGCTGCTGGCCCTATTCAGACTTGAGCACCAAATTTTTTTTCACTAACAATTATTTTGGTTATTTATTTATTGATTGAAATCTCACAATTATTTTGGTTATTTATTTATTGATTAAAATCCTACAGTTCTTGGCCCTATTAAGACTTGGGCACCAATTTTTTCCTCACAATTATTTTGGTTATTGATTGAAATCCTATAGTTCTTTTGCTTTGTATAATAAAATCATGTAGCACCGAAAATTGTTTTGACAATTTTCCCTTCACAATTCTTTTGCTTTGTGAAATTATATGATTCGTTTCGTCTAGAGAATCGTAACAATTGGGCCGGATTTTGGGCCAAGGATTGGAATATGACATCATTGTTTTTCGGATCTTCACCTACAATGAAATATATATGATAATACAATATTTAAAAAATGTAGATATAAGCAAAAGGTAGTGGGCAGGTAACTACCTTTCTTCTGAGCACCCTTTTTCTTCTCTGCCTTCTTTTCAACAGCATTTTTTAAACGTGTATTCTTTGGACCTTTTATTACTTGATGACTTTTAAATGATATTTACACCATTTAATGGTTCTCAGGATACTTTGATTTGGAATTGAAGGAACCTCGTTGGATTTTTCATGCATCTCACTTAGATAAGTATCCACTTGCAAGTTATGTATGGCTTTTTCTGCAATTTATCAAGAAGTTCTTTTGATAGCGAACACTTCAATGCAAGAGATGTGGCCTGTCGAGATATAAGTGCTGCCTATATTTTCAAATCTTCCTTCTCAGTCATGGAAGTGGCAGCGACGGCGTTCAACTGCCGCACTGGTCTAGGGTTCAAGGCATCGATTTTATTTGTCACACGATCGACACGACATGACAACATGCAGATGCAGCACGGACCAGTGGGTGCATGATTTCAGAAACGCTAATATAAGGCACGACCGCACGAGCACACGCACCAGGATGCAAACCAATCGGAGGCCCACAACACACTAGCTGTCACGTACACTAGTTTTAGTCATGCAATTATACAAACATGCTTTTGCGATCCATTAAAAATAAAGTTGTCCTAATTGGGGAGCAAGTAGCTAGGCTATAAATTCTGGCCTATCTAGAGCAGGGATGATCCCAATTCAACATCATTTGTAAAAGATTAGCTTCACTGTTTTTTTTTATCTCAGCTGGTATATATGAACTGTAGATAGGGATACAAGCGAGCTTGTTCACGAGCTCACAAATATACTTAATATTTGCAGGTAGCTAGGGATGCAAAGCAGGCTTTCTGTATCGGAATTGATATACAGCGTGCGTCTGGATCACACCCGACTCGAGCCGAACCAACTCACCCGCCTCCCTCGCTCCTCCTTTCCTCGAGCCGCACTCCCGCAGCGCTTGCGCTCCCATTCTACTGTTGCGCCCGCTCGCCCGCCGTGAAGGACACCACGCGTCGGCCGCCCCGCCCGCCCGCCAACGCTCCCTCCCTCCCTCCCTTCCTCTTCCCCTTAGCGACCTGCTACCCCGCGCCCCTAGTGATCCGGCTCCGGCTCCCCCCACCGGAGATGAGGACGGCGGCGGCGGCTCCGACGAGGTAGGTTCTAGATCTTAGCCTTCCTCCTCTTCCTCCTCCTCCTCTGGATCTGAGCCCTCCCCCTCCCTCCTCTTCCTCCTCTGGATCTAAGGGACGCGGTGGTGGCTAGGATTCCGGCGAGCTCTGGGGTCCGGGTTGTTTCTATACGCTTTTTTTGTTGTTGTTTCTCCCGTGTTGCAATGGGTGTTTTGGGATGTTGCAACATATGCTTTTTGAATGTTACAATGGGATTTTTGGGTCGTTGCAACAGATGTTTTTGCGATGTTGCAGTACTACTCCTTGAGATGTTGCAGTACATAATTTTCGATGTTGCAATACATGATTTTCAATGTTGCAGTATATATTTTTTGATATTGCAGTACATATTTTTTCGATGTTGCAGTACATGTTTTTCGATGTTGTCCGTACATGTTTTTCGATGTTGCAGTACATATTGTTTCGATGTTGCAGTATATATTTTTCGTTGTTACAATACATATTTTTCCGATGTTGCAGTGCATATTTTTTAATGTTGCACTACATATGTTTGAGATGTTGTAGTATTTATAACCCGATGTTGCACTACATAGTTTTTCTATATGTTTTTGCAATGTTGCGGTTGAAGTGTTCATGCTCTTTTTGGGACAGGGGCGCGGTGGAGGAACGGGGTGCGCTGGGGAATGGGGTTGAGCTTCAGGGCTCCCTTATTAGGTTGATCCTGACTTAGGCTGCTGGCCCTATCTAGACCTGAGCATATTTTTTTATCAATTTTTTCGTTCACAGTTATTTTGGTTATTGAGATCCTAGTCCTTATGCTTTGTATAAAATCTTAGCAGTCCTTGCCAGTTCAGGCCAGACCGACAATGGAAACATCGGTTGGTGCCTCCGTAAAGGTGACAGAGGGCCTTTCCCGAAGAGTCGATTGGCTCTGCGTAGTCAAGCTCATGGAACCGTGGTGTACAGTGACCCAATCAGCCAACCAGGAATCTTTTTCTTCCTGTTCGTGCACCAATGGCCGCAAGCAGGGATCCTGCTGCCCCACAGCCCCACTGGCTTCTCCTGCCCTACTGCCTCCGATCCTCCTGCTCCTTTGCTCTAGAGTGGGTCAGCTCAATTTCGGCCTCTAGCAGCATGGGGTCTGCACGACATGGGACATGGCTTGGCAGTTTGCATACGACCTCAAACTCCAACAGTTGTCATATAGATGTTTAAAATCGAGCACGACTTATTTTTTATATATGTTGTTATAGTTTTTTGCATTATTGAAATTAAAATTCTTCTTCAAATGCTAGATTTGAGTTTCCATTTAAATTGTTGGTGCCAAAAAAATACAAAAAATAATGGTTTAGAAATTAGTATATTACAATGTAATACATGTGCTCAAGTTAAATTCAAAATTTCATTACAAAGCTCATGCAAATATAATTGGAAGCATCCATTTTGTTAAGAAAATTTATATTTCACTTAAAAAAACAAGGGATAAACATAACAATTGGACTTGAGAGCTAGCGCAAGAATACCAATCTCCCTAAATAGAAACATAATTCTTTATTAGTACTAGGTATATAAAAAATACTAATACTTGCGATGCTTAATAAGTATTTCTTAATTAATCGTGTAATATATATATTTTATAATAAGTATATCTAGCGATACAAATAATGATACTATTTCCATAAACCTAGTTAACTTGAGAAAGTTTTACTCCTCCAAGAGTGTGATTTACATTTTTCTAGAACGAGGGAGTAAGGTTGTATCGAATGCTTAGAAAAAAGTAGTTAATATCATTTTTTTAAATTTAGTTAAATTCAAAATAGTTAGACTTTGTGCAGATCTAAAATTACACTCCTTTTAGGACAAAGACAATAAACTAGGTAGTAGCTTGCTACGAGCATCATCACATCTTTGTTTCTCAAAATATATGTGCGAGTTTTGTAAGCCTTATTGTAACTACTGGAGTACGGATGTCCTATATGAGATCTTTGACTAAATTGCTTTCTAAACTCGTCTCATTTGGATATATTATATGTTATTTCTAATTATTTATAACATCAAATAAATATACTTTAAAAATATATTATATGTTATTTCTAATTATACTAAATCTTAGTGTCATAAGTCTTATTGATCTTTTTATAAATTTAATTAATTTTTATTAATTTTAAGTTTGGCTTAAGAAACTCTAGAAATTAATTTAGTTAGCGACGAGGATAGCTCGGTCCTATATAGTATACTATATTAGTCTAGGCAGGCGACCAAATGAAGCGGCAACCTGTAAGACATCGCAGCCTCCGCAGGCCGTCCGATAAATGGGGCGGGGGTTTACAATACGTCCCCACATCCCTACCAAGTCGTTCGCCGTCGAATCACATGTAGATGAGGAGGCAGAACACGGCGTGACAACAGATGGAGCGCACCTATGTCTCAAACTTGCACGTGTGCACATATGGAAACAATCTAAAGCCGGTCTAAACTTCTTGATGCAGGGTCTATTTAGATCTAATGGCTAATTGCAAGCTAATTAAAAGATAGCTAGAGTTAGCTACAGTGTATCAAACAGGAGGACTAATAGATCGGCTAATCTAGCACCCGGACATCCGATGCACCACGCGCGTCTGGATGCCCCTCAAAGCGCTCAACCCCCACCCCCGCCCCGTCTGCTTGTGCCCCCGACCCGCGCGTCCCTCGCACCTAGTCCACACCCCCCCATGAAAGCTCTAGTTTAGTTTTGGTGAATTGATAAAACCCTAAGTGCTAACCTAGTTTATCAAGTGATCATGAGATAGGTAGCACATTCAAAGTAGTGAAGCAAATGAAGATCATGACATGATAATGGTGATGCCATGGTGATGATCAAGTGCCTAGACTTGAAAAGAAGAAAGAGAAAAACAAAAGGATCAAGGCAAAGGTATAAATGGTAGGAGCCATATTATTTTGGTGATCGAGACACTTAGTGAGTGTGATCATATTTAGGTTCGATAGCCGTACTATTAAGAGGGGTGAAACTCGTATTAAAATGCGGTTATCAAAGTGCCACTAGATGCTCTAACTCATTGCATATGTATTTAGGATCTAGTGGAGTGCTAACACCCTTGAAAATGTTTGTGAAAATATGCTAACACATATGCACAAGGTGATACACTTAGTGGTTGGCATATTTGAGTAAGGGTGAAGAAGATAGAGTTGAAAAGGAGTTAGCCACGCTGGTCACGCAGTGACCGGACGTTGGTCTCGGAAGGACCAGCCCCTCCGGTCAGTGGAAGCCGCGAAGACGCTAGCGTCGGTCTCTGACCGGACGCTGGAGGGTTGCGTCCGGTCATGCTGACGTGGCAGCACAGAGGGAAGACGTCGTGTGATAGGACGCTGGGTGAGTCTGGTCGAGCACGTGAAAAATCGTTTCAGGATGCTTACTGGAAACGACCGGACGCTGGGGCTCAACGTCCGGTCACTTCGTAGCAGCGTGTCCGGTCATCACTTAACCGTTGAGATCGGGCGATAAACATTTGAAGAGAGCGAACACGTGGCACGCATCACGTGTCGGACGCTGAGATCCAGCGTCCGGTCAATATGACCAGAACGTCCGGTCACCCTGTGTTGTGCCCAGTAAAAGGGTACAACGACTTTATTTCATGGGGGCTTCTATTTAAGCCCCATGGCCGGCTCAAGCTCACTCTCTTGGCTATTTGCATTGACATAGCAACCTTGTAAGCTTAGCCAAAGCCCTCCCACTCATCTCCATCATTGATTCATCATATTTGTGAGATTGAGAGAGAATCCAAGTGCATTGCTTGAGTGTTTGCATCTAGAGGCACTTGGTGTTCGTGTTTCGCTGTAGGATTCGCTTGTTACTCTTGGTGGTTGCCGCCACCTAGACGGCTTAGAGCAGTGAGGATCATCGAGCGGAGGTTGGTGATTGTCTCCACCTCCGATCGTGGTGATTGTGAGGGGTTCTTGATCTTTCCCCGGCGGAGAGCCGAAAGGTACTCTTGTGAATTGCTCGTAGCTTGTGTGATCCTCTTCTTGTGTTGGTTGTGCGGCACCCTATTGAGGGTTTGGCCTGTGATGCCAATTAGCGCGTGAACCTCCAAGTGAGTGAATCGCCACAACGAGGAGTAGCTTGCCAGCAAACAAGTGAACCTCGGTAAAAAAATCATTGTGTTCATCATTTGATTCCGAGGTGATTGGTCTTCATTGATATTAATTCTTGTGATTGATTGGTTCACTCCTCGACACGACGGTATAACTATCTTGCTCTCTCTCTTTACATTACCGCAAACTAGTTTTCAAGCTCTTTAGTGTAGCTAGTTGTGAGAGCTTGTTAGTTTGGTTAGTGGGGCTCTTTAGTTAGTCTTTGAGAGCATACTAACTTTGTGTAGTGCCATAGCTATTATGTGGTTAGAGACAATAGAAACTAAAATTATGGTAGGTGGCTTGTATTTTTTAGTAGGCTAGCGCAACACTTGCTTCGCCTCATAATTGTCTAACCGGTTTGTTAAGTGGTTGTAGAAATTTTTATTAGGCTATTCACCCCCCTCTAGCTATTAGGACCTTTCACCCCAGCACGCCCCAGGACCAGTCCACACGCCCCCCCAGCTCGCCCTAGAGCCTGCCGCATTCGTCCCACGCGCGCGACGAGCACGCCCTAGCGCCCCTGGCCGTAGCACTCATGTCCGTTGGCCCCAGCACCTTCGTCTACTAGGCCCCCAGTGAGCCACACGCCCCCGTCCGCCTGGCTCGCCCCTCCCCCGCCGAACAACATAAAAAGCTCAACATAGAACACTTGCAACAACACGGAACAACTACTGCAACATTAGGTTGAAGGAGCTAAAACATTTGGAACATATTATTGCAACATTGGTGTGAAGCATATGAAACAACGATCGAATAAAAACACTTGCAACAAGATGGAACAACTACTGCAACATAAGATTGAAGCAACTGAAACATTTGGAGCGTATTATTACAGAATTTGTTCGAAGCATATAAAACATACAGATCAGAAACGACTGCAACATCGTTTAGAAACCGGTAAAACATTTTGAACAAAATGCTTGCAACAATCCTTTGAAACACTTGCAACATATCAACAAAGTGTAACATCCCCGATCTACTTTTGCAACATCCATATGATTCAACTGCAACATACATCTGAACCTTCTGAAACAATTGAAAGATACAATTGCAACATCGGGTGGGGGGAGAGAGATCCTAGTGCAGGGAGCGCCATGGCCGCCGGATCTGCGGGCATTGGGGGCTCCCGGTGGGGAGGACGCCGGTGTGGGGGGGGAGGGGCGCCACCGGGGTCGAGGAACATAGGGGAGGGGAGGCTGCGCTGGTCCCCCGCGCGTGGATCTGCGTCCGTGTCGGGGCCGCCGCCGGGGTCACGCCCGTCCCCGCACCGAAGTTGAGGCCGGAGGTGTCCGGCCAGAGAAGAGGAAGGGGGTGGCCACAAGGAAGGGGGTCGCCGGGGACCAGCGCCGGGGCCACCGCCGCATCGGAGCAGTAGGGTGAGGGAGGCAGCGGGGTGCGCGCGCTCGTGCGACCGCGTGGGGGTGGGGCGCGGCTAGGCAGAGGAGTGTCGTGGAGTGGTGCGGAGATGCTGCGGTGGGGGAAGGGTGCCGGAGGAATGAGCGGATGCGGGAAATGAGTGGAGAACGGCGTCCGTCCGTCGAGACGTCTGATACGTATGACTATCGCTAAGAGATGAGTTAATTTTTAAGTTTTCAAGTAGTTATAGCTAACTAACTAGTCTACCATAGCTAATTTGAATTAATCTTAGTGCCTGTTTAGTTTCCAAAATTTTGCAAAATTTTTCAAGGTTCCTCGTCACATCGAATCTTTGGACGCATGCATGAAGCATTAAATATAAATAAAAAATAAAACTAATTACACAGTTTAGACGAAATTCACGAGACGAATCTTTTAAGCCTAATTAGACTATGATTGGATACTAATTGCCAAATAACAACGAAAGTGTCACAGTACCATTTTCCAAAAAAATTCGCCAACTAAACAAGACCTTATCTAAACTGTCCCAGAGTCTCGTGTGCACCTAGCAAAATTGGCACAGCAGTTTCCGATTGGCACAGGTACGTCCGTCTCTCTGTCGCACCCTCCCTGCCAACTCCCGGTGATATTTATTTTTTCTTCTACTAGGATGCAATCTGGTTCTTTTGTAGTAAAAAATTACTCCTACTATATGCAGGGAGGATTGCATCCTGTAGTAGAAGATGCGATGCAAATATCAGATTGCATCTACTAGGATTGGCATCTTTCATCCTTGGCCTGTAGAGGGATTTGGCACGATGCAGAATGCTTTACTGCACTCGGTCAAAAAGATGCCCAAGGATGAAAGATGATGCAAATACTCCAGTACATACGCTTCGGTTTTGATAATGTACGACCGTGTGTGTGGCAGTAAAAAAAAAGATTCAAACCGCACTAGTGCGGTTTGCATTCCATTCCATGCCATGGCCGATCGTCCTACAACAGCTGCTGCTGCTCCCTGCAAAAGTACAGCTGGTTCCTGCAAATGTAAAGATATCAGATGTAAACAGAAAATGCACAAGGTGGGAAAGGATGGAAAAACACAAATGCCTTTTGGATTTGGGGCTTTTGAATCGAAGAACGTCCATCTTGTCATCGCACCGGAAGCAGAGACGATGAAATCCTCAAGAGACTCATCGAGAACGCATCAGCGTCGATGTGGTGACCGAGAACGCATTTGGCCGTTTAATTTCATCTAATCTACCTGCCCTGTGCCTGATATAGAACATCACATACGGAGTAAAATTACAGGAGATATGCGCACTATATTTGTGAATCTTTACTTTTTCTAGTAATTTCTCTTTTAGTCTGGTAGTCTGGTCTAGTAGAGCATGCACTGGTCTGTGCATGCTGTTGTGCTTGGCGTGTGTTGCATTGATGCGTTCCTACCGTACAGACTACCCATAAATTCGCTCAGTTGTGTCACGTGTGCCAAGATTTGTCTGGGCCATTTTGGTGGCAACCAATTGCCCACGATCTTGCACGTCCTATATATACTCCTATGGGACCTTCCTGTTTGGTCCTTTGCCGTGCAATCAATATCCGCAATCACTGCACTGTTTGAGAATTGAAGCATGTTGCTGCTTTGCTGTGTGCATTGACCTATGCGGCTACACTGGTACTCGCTCGGTCAAAATAAAAAATCTCGTATTTCGAGAAGTCAAACAGTTTGCACGGCCAAAATTATATAAAGAAATATTAACATTCATGATACAAAATTAGTATTATTGGATTAGTTACAGAATATATTTTTATAATAAATTTATTTAGAGACATAAATGTTAATAATATTTACTATAGACTTGATCAAACCTGAGTAAATTTGATCAGCACGGATCCCATAATTTCATCCTTTTGCGGACGGAGGGAGTAGTATTTGGATAAAGGAGATGCACTCGTACGAACCTTATTGCTATATATGCAAGCGCATAGACGACGTAATAAATTACTGAAATGGACATTTTGTAATTAAATTCTTTAAAGAGCTTCAAGAAGCAAGCTTACTGTATATACAGCTGTTTTCTTTTTTTTCTTTTCTGCAAGTCGTCCTCTGAATGATAGCCCATTGTCCAGCTAGGCCACTAGAGCATGGTGCTGCATTCATGCATCGTACGGTATATACGAACATCTGAATTCTGCATGCATGCTACTACTACTGGTATACTGGTAGTAGTACGCGTGTCTGTCCAACGAGCTACTAAGGCAGGAGCATATAGAGGCATGCATGCTGCGCTACCTGCATTTTGCATCAGGCCTTGTTTAGTTGGGTGAATTTGGATTTTGGGGCTACTGTAGCACATTCGTTTTTATTTGACAAATAGTATTTAAACATGGACTAATTAGGCTCAAAACGTTCGTCTCGTAATTTCCCACCAAACTGTGCAATTAGTTTTTCTTTTCGTCTACATTTAATGCTCCATGCACGGGCCGCAAACATTCGATGTGACAGGTACTGTAGCAACTTTTTGGAAGTTGGGCACCAACTAAACACGCGCTCAGCAGTGATAGCAAGCAGCACACTAGTAGGCACTAGCAAGGGCTTGGCGGGCGGAGCAGAGTGCAACTAGGCTAGCTCCAACTCAATGAGTCGTGTGCATACTCTCTAGCTCCCAAAATAAGTTTGTAATGGTGTCGGTTAATTTTTTTCTAAGTTTAACTAGATTTACAGCACATATTAGCAATATTTGTACCTCCAAATTATGAAAACAAACTCAATGATCTATCTAACGGTACTAGTTATATACTATGAATATTAATATTTTCCTTATATATATTGATTAAAGTTGAAAATGTTTGAATCTTTGGGAAGCGAGAAAGATATTTAATGATAAGGAACAACTCAACACACAAAAAAAAAGAATGAGCTAGTAAGCACCATATTTTTAGTCCGTGTCACATCGGACATTCGGATGCTAATTAGGAGAACTAAACATGATCTAATTATAAAACTAATTGCACAGATGAAGACTAATTTGCGAGACAAATCTATTAAGCCTAATTAACCCATCATCAACGCATGTTTACTGCAGCACCACATTGTCAAATCATAGCCTAATTAGACTTGCTAGATTCATCTTGCAAATTAGTCTTCATCCGTATAATTAGTTTATATTTAATGCTCTAAATTAGTGTTCAAATATCTAATGTGACATTGATTACAAATTAGCATAAAGTTTTTATGGGATCCAAACACCCCTTGCGAAAAGCTGCTGCCACCACTGCGGTACTCAAGGTGTCCAGGCCTGGTTTAGATTAAGGTTATGAATTAGTATTGGATACTGTAGCACTTTTGTTTATATTTGATAATTATTGTCCAATCATAGCCTAACTAGGCTCAAAAGATTCGTCTCGTAATTTACAATCAAACTGTGTAATTAGTTATTTTTTTATCTACATTTAATACTCCATGCATGTGTCCAAAAATTTGATGTGATAGAGAGAGAGTGAAAAAACTTTGCAATCTAAACAAGGCCCCAGTGTCAGGTGGACATGAGCACTTGGGCAGGGCGCCTTGCCGCCTGCCTGCCTGCCTGCCTGCGGTTGTTTGCAGGGGTGGACGCCGGCACACCTTCTCTCTCCTGAGAAGTCCTGATCTCGTCCTTGCGCAGCGCCGCACGGGGGACCGGGGAGGCCGGCAGGACGCCCGCAGCGGGACATCCTCCCCGCCACGTTAATCATCTACGTGCTTGTTTAGTTCCTAAAAAATTTCTCAAAAAGAGCTACATTAGTCATCATATCGAATCTTGCGATACGTGCATGGAACATTAAATGTAGAACAAAAAAAACTAATTGCACAGTTTGGTTGGAAATTACGAGACGAACGTTTTGAGCCTAATTAGTCCATGATTGAACACTAATTACCAAATAAAAAAAAGTGCTACAGTAACCAAATTCCTAAAATTCGCGAACTAAACATGCCCTATACTTGTTGTGAACCATGATTCCTTTGTACTTCTTTCATGTGTGTTACTAAGTAGGAAATACATGGAGTGGTATGGATTCTGAAGCCCATAGCAAGGCACGGGTAAAGATTACTTCTTGATTGGTTCCGTTGATGCGCTAGAAGCATGTATCCATGTGACTGTAAATATCGTCCGTCGCTATGAGGGAAAATGTACAATACATCACCAGTATATCAATCCACAACAACACTAACACAAATTAGATAACTAAAAAGGTATAATATATGTTTTGGTAATCAATCATAGGATGAGACCAAATTATTTAGAGAAAAAGAATACACATAAATCGTAAAAAGTGATCTTAAAAATGTAATATGCACCTAAAATGCAAAATATAAACAAATAAAATATGCTCTAAAAGCTAAATGACGATCACACTCCAGATTTCCCTAAAATAAAGGAGTTAGTGGGTTCCTACCTCATCGTAAAGCTGTTCTTGGAATTTTGTTGTTACAAAATTTTAATTATGAAAGGTAAACAAAATCCAAGTGACATGTGTCGGGGACCTAATACCGGGGTACCCCAGAAGGTGTAACCAATAACCACCGAACGTTAAAAACTTCTGGATGGATAAGGGCGCCGTTACGTCCCTTGTTCGAATGACAGGAGTTTGGTTCCGTCTCGTCCGACGCCTTTGAAGATAGCTCTGCCTCGCCCGAGGGCTCAGGGCTAGTCTCCGTCTCGCCCGACGCCCTTGGGATGGGCTCGGTCTCGCCCGAGGGCTAAGGGCTAGTCTCCGTCTCGCCCGACGCCCTTGGGACGGGCTCGGTCTCGCCCGAGGGCTAAGGGATAGACTCCGCTTCGCCCGACGCCGACTCCGCCTCGCCCGACGCCTTTTGAAGATAGCTCTGCGTCGCCCGAGGACTCAGGGCTAGTCTCCGCCTCGCCCGACGCCTTTAGGACGGGCTCGGTCTCGCCCGAGGGCTGAGGGATAGACTCCGCCTCGCCCGACCCCGGAGGGGCGGGCTCGGTCTCGCCCATGAGATAAGGACTGGGCAAGACATGACGTTCGGGTCAACCATGGCTCCAAGGACCATACCCTGCGCCCTGGCAGGAAAAGTACTGCCAGGAAACGATGGGACAGGTGCTTTAGACCCTTCCGGGCGCCACAAAGCCCAAAAGGTATTACAGGTGCGAGCTCCTCACCCTGTAGAGTTGTGGGTGCCGCCTTCAGCTCTGGGACACAGAACCCGACAGAGACATACGACAACCGCTACGCTCCAGAAAAGAATTTGTTATCTCTATGAACGACGGATTTTCCGTCGCCGCGATATGGACCCAAGGGAGCAGAGCCCGCTTCCTGACCCCTCAGGTCCACCAAGTCAGGACAGCTTGCCCACGGCGCTACTCCGGACCCCAACCCCGCGTCCCTCCGACAAAGACTCCTAGGAGCCAGAAGGCGTGCGGAGCAAGGCTGGGGAGGCTCATAAGTCAAACCACCGTGCTGCAACCCATACCCTACGCAGGGCAGCATTCTGTAACCAACCTGACATTCTACAGAGGCATCGACAGTATTGTAGGCACTTATCTTCCTTCGCACTCATCAGAATGAAGAACCAGGCCGCGTAGACGTGAGCCACAAGATTAGGTAAAGCCCTCATCCTTGTAAAGCCAGCCCCTTCATCTATAAAAGGGGATGCGCTTCTCCCATCAAAGGGACGGACTTTTGATCGAACAACACAAGACACACACACACACACATACAGTCAAGTTGCTACAAAGTTTTTGGCCTCCTTTCAACCCTTCCATCAGAGACTTGGGACTAGTCCCTCTCTCGATCGTTTGTACCCCCTACTACAAACCGTTCACGGTGCTAATAACACGAGCAGCAACAAACTGGATCTAGGGACATTTGGCCCGAACCAGTATAAATCTTGTGTCCTTTAGCGCACCATCCGAGCCTAACGCGCATTACTATAAATTTACTTGCCGGTGCTTGTACGAAACACCAACAGTTGGCGCGCCAGGTAGGGGAGCTTGCGCATTCCAAATCAGGCCTCGGATGGCCACCCACGCAATCAGCTGGGCCCCGGGCGCATACGTGCGTTTCGATGACCTGGATTTCATCATCACACTAGGAGGAGAGCTGGCGCTGACTCACACAGCCGCCCCGTCTCTCCCTTCCATCAACATCAGCCATCTTAGGCTTGAGGGCCCGCCGGGCAACTCCTTTGGACCCCAGTCATCAAGGGGGGCCTCTCACAACGTCACCCTGCGTCCGAAAGGTCCCATACGGAGCGCCCCGATAGCATTTCTGTTTTGTCTCCGCAACGCTGCGGCGACCGCTGGCCACCTTCTGGCACTACGTATGGTTCAGTCACCCATGGACATCGAGTTTGTGGGGGCGATTGAGCATGATACGGAGACCCTCTACGGGCTCCTCAACGAGGAGCCAGGATCGTTCTCCAGCTCGGATTCTAGTAGGGGGAGCCACCACCCTTCCTGGGAATGCTTCATGGCGCAGACCCCCAAGGGTCACGTCGAAAGTGTCTCCGGGGAAGAGGTCACCCCTACAAACAACCCTGACGGTGGATCCGGGGAAGAGACGACAGCCCCATCTCGCCTAAGGATGGAGCAGCTGAGGGCCCATCAGCAAGAGATCGATGAGGCTGGGCAAGGGCTCATCCGGGAGTACGCGGACATCAATCGTGAGATTGAACGCCGCAAAGACGGGGGGTGCACGCACGCCACGGCCCGCATCGTACACCAAAGGATCCTCACCAACGATGGGACCCTTCCTCACTTTGCCCGAGCCAGCCAGAACATCGCCGCAGCAACCGCCTTGCTGCATGGCCTTCCGAAGGCCGCGACGTCCGAGGATCGCCGCGCCCATCGAGAAATTCGCACGTTGCTTGAGCGTGCGGCGGTGCAGCAGGCGGAAAGTTCGTTGTCTCGACGACGCAAACCCGACACCAGCCAGTGCATGCCCTCAGTGCGTCCCACCAAGGACGTGTCCATTCACCAAACACCGCCAGGCGGCAGGCAGCCCTCCGCCGTCCCAGTGCATCAACGCCTCGGCCATGACCGCAACGTACGCAACATCATCGACGCTCACAAACGCGCCCACAGCAACCCAGGAGAGGTAGCACGCCGTGGCTACCATCCCTGACGTGGCGGACGCTATGACAGCAACGAGGAGCGAAGCCCGAGCCCCGGCCTGCCAGGCCCTCAGGCTTTTGGCCGACACATCCTCAACGCTACGTTCCCCCTAAGGTATTAACCGCCTACCAACATCCCTAAATATTCTGGTGAAACAAATCCTGGGCTTTGGCTCGAAGACTATCGGCTTGCATGTCAGGCCGGTGGTGCGAGTGATGATGATTTCATTATTCACAATCTCCCACTGTTCTTGGCCGATTCGGCGCGAGCATGGCTGGAGCACCTATCGTCCAATGCCATTCAGAGTTGGGCGGATCTGACGGAGATCTTCATGGGCAACTTCCAGGGCACGTATAAACGCCCTAGAAACCCATGGGACCTCAAGAACTGCCGCCAGAAGGCCGATGAAACCCTCCGCGGGTACATTCGGCGTTTCTCTCGGCAGTGCAACAAGCTCCCAAACGTCGCCGACGCCGACGTGATAGGAGCCTTTCTGTCCGGGACAACCTACGAATCCTTGGTCCACAAGCTAGGACGCAGGGGCCCGTGGACTACCAAGGAACTCCTAGACATTGCCACCAGTCATGCCTCTAGAGAGGAGGCGGTCGAAGCCATCTTTGATCGCTCCGATGGAAAGACAAGGCGGGACGAGGACGCCGGCGAAGGCGCCTCCAACCGTCCCACCAAAAGGAAAAATAAGAAGCAACGGCGCGATAACTCGCTCATGGCCGCTGCCGACTGCAAGGTTGGCCGAAAGCCCGCGGAGGGCACTCCAAACCACTTCGAGAAAATGCTCGAGGGGCCATGCCCAAACCACGCCTTCCCAGCCAAGCATCTATACAAGGATTGCGGCCTCATGCGCAAATACTTGGCCGGGGGCCTTAACAAAGGGGAGTAGGGGAAGGAACCTATTCCCGCCACAGACGACGCAGAGGAGAAGGACGACGCCTTCCCAACACCGACCGGTGCCCTCATGATCTTCGGAGGATCAACGGCCTACGACTCCAGGCGCCGCCAGAAGGTCACGCGTTGTGAGGTCTATACCGCCAGACCGGCCACGCCAGCCTTCCTCCGGTGGTTGGAATCCACCATAACCTTTGACCAGACCGACCATCCGGATGCCGTCCCATACTCGGGAAGGTACCCGCTTGTCGTCGATCTGATCGTCGGTCCAAAGCGGCTCACCAAAGTACTGATGGATGGAGGCAGCGGCCTCAATGTCATGTACGCCAAGACGCTCAACGAGATGGGCGTCAACCGAACGAACCTTCGTCCCATCCGAGCACCTTTCCATGGCGTCGTGCCTGGTAGGCAAGCTGTGCCACTAGGGTAGATCGACCTGCCCGTCACTTTTGGGGATCGGTCCAATTACCAGACTGAGACCCTCACCTTCGATGTAGTGGGGTTCCCAGGGACTTTCCACGCCATCCTGGGATGACTATGCTACGCGAAGTTTATGGCCGTTCCCAATTATACGTACCTGAAGCTGAAGATGTCGAGCCCCCGTGGGGTCATCACCATCGGCACCTCCTTCCAGCGTGCTTACGAGTGCGAAGTCGAATGCTGTGGACACGCATCCGCAGTCATCGCCTCCGAAGAGCTCACCACCCTTAGGGAGGAGGTCATTGAAGGGGCACCCGACGCAAAGAGGTCGCCCGGATCGTTCAAATCAGCGGAAGGACCCAAGGAGGTCCTCCTGGACCCTAGCAACTCTGAGGGTAAGAAAGTCCGTATTGGGACTGCGCTCTTCTCTGAATAGGAAAGCACGCTCGTAGACTTCCTCCGCAAGAACAAAGACATCTTTGCATGGAAACCCTCGAATATGCCAGGCATCCTGAGGGAGGTCACTGAGCATACCTTAAAAAATTCACCCGGGCTCCAAGCCGGTGAAGCAACGCCTGCGCCACTTCGACGAGGAAAAACGCAGGGCCATCAGCGAGGAAATAGCCAAGCTGTTGGCCATAGGATTCATTAAGGAAGTATACCACCCAGAGTGGTTAGCAAATCCCGTTCTTGTGCGAAAAAAGAGCGGGAAATGGAGAATGTGTGTCGATTACATAGGCCTCAATAAAGCATGTCCAAAGGATCCGTTTCCTTTGCCACGAATAGACCAAATAGTCGATTCCACCTCAGGGTGCAAAACCCTTTGCTTCCTTGACACATACTCTGGCTACCACCAAATCGCGATGAAAGAGTCTGACCAGCTCGTGACATCTTTTATCACTCCCTTCGGATTGTTTTGCTACATTTCAATGCCATTCGGTCTGAAGAATGCTGGGGCAACGTACCAGCGCTGTATGCTCAATTGCTTCGGAGACCTCATTGGGCGAACCGTTGAGGCCTATGTCGATGACATCATAGTCAAGTCCAAGCGAGCTGACCACCTTGTCGCCGACCTTGAACAAACCTTTGTGAAACTTTGAGCAAACGACATCAAACTCAATCCCGAAAAATGTGTTTTCGGGGTCCCGAGGGGCATGCTGCTCTGCTTCATCGTCTCCGAGCGTGGCATCGAAGCCAACCCGGAGAAAATATTAGCCATCACAAGGATGGGCCCAATCCAAAACATAAAGGGGGTTCAGCGGATCACAGGGTGCCTCACCGCCCTCAGCCAATTCATTTCATGCCTCGGCGAATGAGGACTCCCCCTTTATTGACTCCTGAAAAAAGCTGACCGCTTTGAGTGGACAGCCGAGGCTCAGGAGGCGCTTGACATGGTTAAGCGATTTTTAACTAAACCGCCGGTCCTAGTTCCTCCATACAATGGAGAATCCCTCCTACTGTATATATCGGCCACCACCCAAGTGGTTAGCTCCGCCTTAGTAGTAGAGCGAGAGGAAGAGGGGCACGCCTTTAAGGTGCAGCGCCCTGTATATTTCATCAGCGAGGTGTTATCTGACTCCAAAACCCGCTACTCCCAAATCCAGAAACTCCTCTACACTGTCCTCATCACCAAAAGGAAGCTACGCCACTACTTCGAGTCACACCCCGTGACAGTAGTGATGTCGTTCCCCCTCGGCAAGGTCGTCCGTAGCCATGATGCTACGGGAAGATCCGCAAAGTGGGCACTCGAGCTGATGGATTAGGGCATTTCTTATGCCCCTGAACAACGATCAAATCTCAGGTACTGGCTGACTTCATCGCGGAGTGGACCGAGGTCCAGATGCCACCAGCAGCCGTCGATCAAGAGTACTCGACAATGTACTTCGACGGATCACTAATGAAGAAAGGCACCGGAGCAGGACTAGTTTTTGTATCTCCCCTCGGGGTCCACATGAGGTACATGGTTCAACTCCATTTCCCCTCATCAAACAATACTGCAGAATACGAAGCGCTCGTCAACGGCCTATGAATCGCCATCGAGCTAGGCATCCGACGCCTCAACGTCAGGGGCGACTCTCAGCTGGTCGTCAACTAGGTCATGAAAGAGTCATGCTGCCACGACGCCAAGATGGAGGCATACTATCAAGAAGTCTAATGGCTGGAGGACAAATTTGACAGCCTCAAACTCAATCACATCCCCAGGCGCCTCAACGAAGTAGCCGACACGCTCGCAAAAGTAGCATCCGGCCGAGAGCCAGTCCCAACAGGCGTCTTTGCTAGTGATCAACACAAACCCTCGGTACGCTACGTGGGGTCGGAACAAGCCAACGATGGCCCTTCTAGTCTGACCCCAGGGGCCGATCCACCAACTGTTCCGCCCGACCCCGAGGTCATGGAGCTTGAAGAGGACCCAGCAGCGGAGTCCGACCCTCCCGATGACTAGAGAATGCTTTACCTCGACTACCTCCTCCACGACATACTACCGGCAGATAAGATGGAAGCCCGACGGCTCGCACGACATGCCAAGTCCTTCGTTCTTGTAAAGGGCGAACTCTACAAACGGAGTCACATCGGGATTCTGCAACTCTGTATCCCTGGCGAACAGGGAAAACTCCTGCTAAGCGACATCCATAGTGGAGTCTGCGGTCATCATGCCGCACCAGGAACCTTGGTTGGGAATGCATTCCGACAAGGCTTCTACTGGCCCACCGCAGTAGCCGATGTAGAGCAAATTGTACGCACCTACGAAAGGTGCCAGTACTACGCTCGGCAAACACACCTCCCGGTCTAGGCTCTCTAGATGATCCCCATCACATGGCCCTTCACGGTCTAGGGGCTCGACCTGGTTGGGCCACTCAAAAAGGCACTCGGGGGCTTCACCCACCTGCTTGTCACCATAGACAAGTTTACAAAATGGATTGAAGCTCGACCAATATCCACGATCAAATCCGAGCAAGCTGTGCTGTTCTTCCTCGACATCATCCATCGCTTTGGAGTACCAAACTCCATCATCATAGACAACGGCACGCAGTTCACTGGTAGGAAATTCGTTCGATTCTGTGATGAACAACATATCCGGATTGATTGGGCAGCCGTCGCACACCCCCGGATGAACGGGCAGGTCGAGCGCGCAAACGGCATGCTCTTTCAAGGCCTCAAACCTAGAATTTTCAACCGGTTGAACAAGTTCGGCGTGCGCTGGCTCGCTGAGCTCCCGGCGATGCTCTGGGGCCTAAGGACAACTCCTAGCTGGGCCATCGGCTACACACCCTTCTTCATGGTCTACGGGTCCAAGGCCGTTCTCCCAACAGACCTCGACTATGGAGCACCAAGAATCTGAGCATACGACGAACAGGGGGCCGAGGCATCTCACCAAGACGCCATGGACCAGCTAGATGAAGCCCGCGACATCGCCCTCCTCCGTTCAGCTAAGTACCAGCAAGCGTTGCGATGGTACCACAGCCGACAGGTATGGGGTCGAGCCTTCAACGTCGGGGACCTCATCCTCCACCTTGTGCAGAGCAACAAGGACCGCCACAAACTCTCCCCGCCCTGGGAAGGGCCCTACGTCGTCGCGGAAGTACTTCGCCCGGGCGCCTATAGGTTGAAAACCATCAACGGCGAGGTCTTCACCAACGCCTGGAACATTGAGCAGCTACGTCATTTTTACCCTTAAAATAAGCGTATACTCTTCCTTATTAGTTTTTGTCATTACAAAACCCCTATCCTTAGTGACTTCCGACCCCTGCAAATCACGAGGGGTCAGACCTCACTCGGGGGCTGGCATGTTATCTCACATGCCTAACATATTGTAATACAAGTATTATTCTTGCAAAAACCTCATGTGTTATATTTACAAATATTCTCTAAGTTTTTCATTCTTCTCATAAATGAGTCCTAAGGGCTAAGATTTTGGGAACCAATTCTGAATACAACTGGTAGGACTGCGGGACACCCACGCCCCAGTGGCTGCAACCTCTTTGCTCACCAGCTCAATCAAAATTAGTTCGCTCATGTTCCTAGTTTCTTGTGACTTAGACCATGAGAGGGGTCAGAAGGCACCAAAATTGTTTCTACCAAAAAGAGAAAGATAAAAAATTGCTTGCCATAAGCAAAAGATGTAAATTTGTTCATTTTTTGCACAAATTCGCCACTTACAAAGTGATTTCATTACAAAAAGGACTAATGTACTTATAAATTCAGAGGACTGTTTACTCGGGGGCTGCCCCACAAAGTTATTCAATTACAGTCTCTGCTTAGCTTTACTACAAGTACTGCTACGGTCGCCGCGCCACGCTCTCCATCGGCGATGCCCGGGGCGTGTACACAGGCCAGCTCATCTACTACGGTCGCCGCGCCATGCTCTCCATCGGCGACGCCCGGGGCATGTACATGGGCTAGCTTGTCTACTGCGGTCGCTGCGCCACGCTCTCCATCGGTGACGCCCGAGGCGTGTACATGGGCCAGCTCATCTACTGCGGTCGCCGCACCACGCTTTCCATCAGCGATGCCCAGGGTGTGTACATGGGCCAGCTCGTCTACTGCAGCCACCATGCCACACTCTCCATCGGCGATATCCCACCGCTTCGTGGGATCCTCGAAGGCGTCGTCATCTGCAACGCCTCCGCCGGGGCGTCCGGGGACTACACCATCGTCGTCAGCCGCAACCCCGACAGCGACGCCTCTGCCAGGGCGTCCGGGGACTACGCCATCGTCGCTAGCCACAACCCTAACAACGGCATCAGGGCAAGAAACGCCTCCCGCCAAAGGAGGAGCACAGCGAACGATGACAAAGTCGACGACGTACGGCGCCCACCAGCGCCCCTTCTCCTTCGGCAGCAGCGACTCCTCAGCAAGGGTGGCATGCACCATCTCATCTACACTGGATAACCTCCGGCTTGACATCATGCTCTAGATTCACAAGCAAATTTGTGAGTTTTCTCTCTCTCTGGTATTACTCTTTCTCACTCAGGAACCGCCGCGACGCACGGACGCATTCGGCGGAAAGGGAGAAGAAGGAGAGATAGCGGCTCAAAGATAGAAGAAGAGGTGGGATGAGAACTCCCCTCCCCCTCCCTATTTAAAGAGGAGGCGCTGCAGCTAAGGAAAGGTGAAAGGTTGGATAAAAAACCCTCTCCCTTCCCCTCCTTAAATACGGAATTAATGCTGATAGATACCTGAGGGGACGCGCTGAAACTGACGGAACATGCCACGGTCGATGAGGCATCCTCCCCTAGTCAAACTGGACACTGCTTAGGTATGGCCCACCACTGACCCGCTCCGGATGTGGCAATTAAGGTGCCCACGTGGGCAGACAACCCTTCGCCTCCCTAGGCAGGACCATGGGACGATCCGATGACAAGACCTCTGTGAAGCGGAGCCCCAACGGATCTCCTGGGCCAGCCATTCGGTCTAGGAGAGACGATGAACGAACGTCCAAAGAAAGATAAGCATCTCTGCCTTCTTACTTTACGCGTTAAAATTCATTCTCGAGCTTCCGACCCCGTCAAACGGTGGGGACATGAATATCACTCGGGGGCTGCCGAGGATGTCTACCAGTCTAGACATCCTCCTTACCCAACCCCTCCGTATGCTTGAAACTAAGGGCATGACATACGGGCATAAAACTTTGAGTAAAACTGGATGAACTAGCAGACCCTACGCCTCGGTAGCTACGGTGTTCCTATTCACCAGAAAAATCATACTCAACACCCCCCGCGTCTCCAGCTTCGATGCCTGCCTTCTCAAGAAGGGTTTGGAGGGGTCCGCCTATAGAATCTCCCCCAAGGGAGAAGCTGTCAGGCTGCCCAAGTCAATTAAATGGCTCGGACCGCCACCGAGATACGAAAAACAAAGAACAGCGATTCTTATGCAGGTTACTCCAACCTCATCACAAACATCAGGGCCCAAACCCCACACGGACATATCTGGTAGGAGCTTTCCATCACTCATACCGCCAAGGTAACATTACCAACCCCGCCTTCATTTCAATTATATTATACATATGCAAGATGTCCCAACGCTTCGTGTTGCATCACGAAATAGCCATCGCCTCATTCGATATAGGCGGCAGCAGGCCGAGGTTCGAAGGCTGGCCCGCGAAGGGCTCGAGGCCACCTCGTGCCGAACAGAGCCAGGGAGAAATAACTGAGACAAGCCCCAGCGGCCCTACCTGACCCCGCTCAGAAGTGGACAGGGACGTCTCAACCTTTTCTCGTTCGATTCTAACCCCGAGCCAAACCCATAGAATCTCCATCGAGGAGAGGCCATCGGGCTGCCTGAGCCTATCGAACGGCTTGGGCATCTGTCGGGAGGCAGGTTAAGAAGTTGTGGAGTGCCACCAGAGGGCTCTACCGACCCCATCAGCAACTGATGTACTCGGATTCCACACGAACGTACCCGTTAGTGAGCTCGTTGAGCGCGATACTCAAGCCGTCGAGGCAAGTGTCATTTACTCAGCCCCTCCAATTGCGAAAATTGAGGACGGGGTAACACGCAAATTACGACCGACCCCTATCAGACCCTGACAAGGCCCGGGGGCTTAGCCAATCAATGCAGGGACACAGGTTTGAAGGCCCTACCTTGCCGAGCCCATAGAGTCCCCAGTTGGGGATTTCTGTTGGAAGACAGGGCGGGGAATATTGCAATGCCATCCAAGGACTTCATCGACCCTATCACAAAAACCATGGTTCTGGTCTCCAGTAACCCCCAACCCCAGCAAATGCAGGGGGTCGAACCTTAGTCGGGGGCTAGTTAAGGTATGGCTACCTCCCTTCCTTCTTTCGAAACAATCTCCTCGCATCAAGACCAGCGGCAAGATTCGAGGGAATAGATTGGTAAGATCACAAAAAATCAAACAAAATGAAATTACCAAGCAAAATCATGAAACTGCGTCCAGACTCGAAAATACCAACACTTGTTCACATATTACATATAAGTTGTTCTCAAAATTATTCGACTAACTACTCCCGCGAAGGGAGAACCATCTCTTTCAGATTATCCGCTAGGTTTTTCACAAGGGGAGCAACCATCTTCTCCATTGCCTCTAGCTCATCATCCTCATAGGTGGATGGGAAACCTTCGCTCATCACCTTCAGGTTGATTTCCTTCTCGTAATGGGCATAGGCGATGGTGAAGGCCTGGGTGATCCCGGCGTGAAAAGACTCTCCTTAAGCTGGCCCACCTGAGCCATGATACCTGCGGCACGAGCCGCGAGCGGGCTGGTCTCTACCGGCTCTACCACCTTCAGGGCATCAAGGACCACCCTGACCGCAGCTTGCAGAAGATCGTGCTCATCGCTCTCAGCCTGAAGGGTCCTTTGTGCATGGGCAAGCTCTTTTTCTAGCTTGACGGAGATGTTTTTAGCGCTCAACCTTCGGCTCACCGCGTCACCGAGATCCGCCCGAAGAGAGCGGACCACCTCGACGTCCTCATCCACCTTCTACTGAAGGGTCATGGCCCTACTCTCGGCCTTCCGCCTGAGGTCCCGTTCCATCTCCAGCTCCTTCATAACCTCGCCGGCCTTCTCATTAGCCGCGGCATTCCTCTACAGCAGCTCATCTCGCTCCTTTCGGAGCCTAGTGATCTCCTCCCCATCTAGTTTTGACCTTGTCGACAAATCCTGAAACATCCCGTGGGCCTCCTCCACGTCCTGACGCGCCTGGGCCTCTCGCTCCTGGGCGGTAGCAAGCTGGGTGGCCATGTCTGCTCGCAGCCGGGCCTCCTCAGAAAGGTGATCCCACTCTACCTTCTGCTCACGGAGGAATCGGGATTTATTCCGGCTACGAGCAACAAGAATCTGAAGAGGAAGAAGACTGGTATCAGAAATGCGAAAACACAAAAACATGCGAAGAAAGAAGAAAACCCAGCAAATACCTGAGTAGTAGGGATAACGATCTCATGGAGGGCTCCTCTGGCCTGGTCTAGGGCGTCCAGCATGGTCGAAATCCCGATGTCAAGACCCTCCCACTCCATGCTCTCGGCATGATCATCGAGCGAGAGAAGAGCCAATGTCGAATCCCAGGCGGCCATCCACTGGAGCGGCGGCTCCCCCCGCATGGGGCAGCGGCTTCCTCCCGACAAGGGGGTCGGGTTCGGCTCCCTTCTGACCCTATGTGGCACCACCGCCATGCTCGAGGACCCTCCGACCGGACCCTCCTCCATCGGGCCCGCTTCGAGCGGCACGGGCGGATCCACCTGGGCCCCCGGTGGTGCAGATTGCACTACGTCCTCAAGCATCACCACGGCTGCGCCCGGTTGATCCTGGCTTGGCACGGTCATGACCACCTCCATCGGTGGTATGCGGCCCTCGGCCGGTTGTACCACATCCACCATGGAGGAAGCCGCCTACTCGGTAACCATTGCGGGCATGGGCGCCACCACAGACGCCATCAGGTCGGCCAACGCGGCTCCAACATTGGCACCACTCTTGCCCGAAATAGGGGTAATGCTAGGCGACGCCATCCATTCCGCTTGAATGGCGAGGCTCTTCTTGGGCGCCACCCCCAGGGGGTGACCCGTCCGCAAAAACCTACACAAAGGCAATAACCATTAGGCCAAAATAGAAATGAAAGAAGGATGAAAACAAGGGAATCAGCAGCTTATGTTGACGTCCTTGGCCAGCGGAAGCGTTTTGGGGATGGATCCATGCCCTGACTTGTCTAGGCGAGACCGTTTCAAGCCTGCCCCCTGCTCTGGGGCAAGGGGACTCACCTCATGGGGCATGGCACCAGAGCCGCTCCCCTCCATCGTCTCGTGGGGCGCGGCTCCAGAGCCACTCCCCTCCCCCGTCTTGTGGGCCACGGCACCAGAGCCACTCCCCTCCACCATCACCTCGGGGTCGACAGTAGCAAGCCCACCCTCCCCCATCCACCGGTCCTCGGCCGGCATGCCGTGCGAAGCGGCGGACTCGCCGGCCTCCACCGACCTCATCGATTCACTTCCCTCCGCGTGGAAAGGGAAGGGTCCCTGCACGGACGGGTGGCCACTTGTCAGCGTGTCCTCATCCTCCAGGACATCCCAATCCATGCCTATGGCTACCTCGTCATCATCATCATCATCGTCATCGTCATCCTCACTACTCACGTCCTCTCCCCGATCCTGTGCCTCCTGCTTCAGTCGTTTCGCCTTCTTCATCTGATCTCTTGCTTTCTTGTCCCGCTCGGCCGTGAGTCGATTCGCCGCTGCCACGGCCTTGTCCTTGGGCAGCGGAACCGGACTGTCCTTGAAGACTAGCCCCCTCGACTAGTTCCAATGTCACGAAGGTGAGTATCAAAAAATAGAGATTCAGAAAAAACAAAAGAGCACGAGAGAAGAAGGCTTACGAATTCAAAGAACCCAGGCTCCGGCCGCATTGGGGGATGTCTGGGCACCGAATACACAATGTCGAGGACCCTGCCCGTGGAATCCTTCATCGGCTCCGTCACCTCCTTAATGCGCTGCGCCACTTTCGAGAAAGGGAGTGCCTCGTTAACGAGCACCGTCCCCTCGAACGACATCCCGGGCATCATCCGATGCAGGGGAAGCACGCGCGCCATCAGTGGCGCCACCCTCCTCGCATGATAGGCGCCGATAATCCCCGTCCCCTTTACACCCCGATCCTTCAGGGCTTGGAGGGCAGAAAGAAGGTCGGAGATGTGTTTCTTGTCTTTGGACTAGACGCCCTAGCTCCACGACTCCAGAGCATCTTCAATAAGGCATCCAGTATACCTCGGTAGGGTGGCACTCACATCATCCCTAACATAAAACCACTGCGAGTGCCATCCCTTGTTGGATGTCGCCAGACGCATGTATAGGTAACCCCTCGACCGGGTATGGTGCAGATGAATGCTGGCACATCCCATCGGCGCGTTCACATCTTTCCCCCCAATCTTCCTCTTTGACAAACTAATGTTAAGGAAATATCGCCACAGATCAAAATGGGGATCGATCCCCAGGAAACCCTCGCACAAGGCAACAAACGTTGCCATGTGTTGAACCCCATTGGGAGTTAGATGCTGCAGCTCCACCTCATAATAATCCAGCAGTCCCCAAAGGAATCTATGCGCGGGTACCGTGAATCCCCGCTCATGGAAGATGGCGAAAGAGACGACATACCCTTCGGGCGGCACCGGCTCACCCTCATCGCCAGGTAGCAGCCACTCCTGAACGGCAGACAGTGGGCGGAGAAGGCCACGACGGACGAGGCCCTCCAAATGCCGTGAGGTGATGCTAGATCTGCCCCACAACTCCATTAAAGCAATTGGGGAGAAGGGCGGGCGCGAGCTTAATGGCGGCTGCAACACGAGCGCAAGCCGGTCGATGGTGGCGATACGGGCGCAGGAGGCTAGGGCGATTGGCGGCGGATGTTTCAGAACGCAAAGGCAGGGGAGCGAAATACAAAACCGTGGGGGCGAACCCCATGGTTTTATAGGGGGCGATGGACGCGAGAAGGGCAACCGTCCGCCTCAATCTCCAGGCCTGCCACGTGCACCACCGCGTCATGTCGCGGGACATGCGCCCGCAGTCCCTATCCTCTCACCCCAAAAATCACGATGGACGGTTCACCTTCCCCAGGCGAATCCGGACTCTCTACCCACCTAGGAAACGCAAGCCACGAAGGCCTTTTTTCTCTTTGGCCCACCTAGGGCCCAGAAGCTCGGTGGCCGACCCAACCGAGTAAGGGTCCGCGAACGATCCAAAATCAAGGGCGCAAGCACCAGTTAGGTCAGCCCTGAATGAGTTCCCCGCGAACGGGATGCCACGACCCTCTCGGAAAAACATCCAGTTGACGAAAAACTAAGTCCTTCAGCCTTACCTGCGAAGGGACCGATACAACCCCCCGGGCGACTCTACTCGAATCACCCGGGGCTTGGGGGCTACACCCATCAGGTGCGCTCGCGCGCACCCTCTGGCAAAGTAACTTCAATGAAATCAAAAAACACCCTCCAGGCGGTTCTACTCGAATCACCTAGAGGCTCGGGGGCTACTGTCGGGGACCTAATACCGGGGTACCCTAGATGGTGGAACCAATAACCACCGAACGTTAAAAACTTCTGGACGGATAATGGCGCTGTTACGTCCCTTGTTCGAATGACAGGAGTTTGGTTCTGCCTCGCCCGACACCTTTGAAGATAGCTCTGCCTCGCCCGAGGGCTCAGGGCTAGTCTTCGTCTCGCCCGACGCCCTTGGGACGGGCTCGGTCTCGCCCGAGGGCTAAGGGCTAGTCTCCGTCTCGCCCGATGCCCTTGGGACAGGCTCGGTCTCGCCCGAGGGCTAAGGGATAGACTCCGCTTCGCCCGACGCCGACCCCGCCTCGCCCGATGCCTTTTGAAGACAGCTCTGCCTCGCCCGAGGACTCAGGGCTAGTCTCCGTCTCGCCCGACGCCTTTAGGATGGGCTCGGTCTCGCCCGAGGGCGGAGGGATAGACTCCGCCTCGCCTGACCCCGAAGGGGCGGGCTCGGTCTCGCCCGGGAGATAAGGACTGGGCAAGACAAGACGTTCGGGGTCAACCATGGCTCCAAGGACCATACCCTGCGCCCTGGCAGGAAAAGTACTGCCAGGAAACGATGGGACAGGTGCTTTAGACCCTTCAAGGTGCCACAAAGCCCAAAAGGTATTACAGGTGCGTGCTCCTCGCCCTGTAGAGTTGTGGGCGCCGCCTTCAGCTCTGGGACACGGAACCCGACAGAGACATACGACAACCGCTACGCTCCAGAAAAGAATTTGTTATCTCCACGAATGATGGATTTTCCGTCGCCGCGATATGGACCCAAGGGAGCGGAGCCCGCTTCCCGACCCCTCAGGTCCACCAAGTCAGGACAGCTTGCCCACGGCGCTACTCCGGACCCTGACCCCGCGTCCCTCCGACAAAGACTCCTAGGAGCCAGAAGGCGTGCGGAGCAAGGCTGGGGAGGCTCATAAGTCAAACCGTTGTGCTGCAACCCATACCCTGCGCAAGGCAGCATTCTGTAACCAACCTGACCTTCTATAGAGGCATCGACAGTATTGTAGGCGCTTATCTTCCTTCGCACTCATCAGAATGAAGAACCAGGCCGCGTAGACGTGAGCCACAAGATTAGGTAAAACCCTCATCCTTGTAAAGCCAGCCCTTTCATCTATAAAAGGGGATGCGCTTCTCCCATCAAAGGGATGGACTTTTGACCGAACAACACAAGACACACACACATACAGTCAAGTTGCTACAAAGCTCTTGGCCTCCTTTCAACACTTTCATCAGAGACTTGGGACCAGTCCCTCTCTCGATCGTTTGTACCCCCTTCTACAAACCGTTCACGGTGCTAATAACACGAGCAGTAACAAACTGGACGTAGGGACATTCGGCCCGAACCAGTATAAATCTTGTGTCCTTTAGCGCACCATCCGAGCCTAATGCGCATTACTATAAATTTACTTGCCGGTGCTTATACGAAACATCGACAACATGTAATGATAAATGACATACAAAATAAATTAAAGTGAAGTTAAACTATTGTGGATGATAAATCTAACTGAAAATATTGTATCCATCATATTCAATCTGATGATACCATGCCATGTGTATTTACCTTTCTTTTTATTATAATAATAAAAGGCAACGGGGCTGCGGTGGGGAAAACGGGAGGTGGGGACAAGTGGAGGAAGTGGAAGCACCACAGGAGGAGGAGGGTACCCTACCCTACAGGAGCAGGCAGCTGCTTTTGCTTTTGGGACAAGGGCGGACAGCGGGTTTGTCTCACTTGACATCCAGAAGGCTGTCAAGGCAGACGCGGACCAGGGCGTGGAGCCAGCTGTCGTCCTGCCCCAGGCAACAGCCGTAGCCCTTGTTTAGTTAGAGAAATTTGGATTTTGGGGCTACTGTAGTACGTTCGTTTTTATTTGGTAAATAGTGTTCAAATATGGACTAATTAGGCTCAAAACGTTCGTCTCGCAATTTTCCACCAAACTGTGCAATTAGTTTTTCTTTTTGTCTACATTTAATGCTCCATGCATGAGCCGCAAACATTCGATGTGATAAGTACTTTAGTAACTTTTTAGAAGTTGGGGTGGAACTAAACAATGGCGTAGTATCTTTGCCAACGTTTATTTTAAGCAAGTCAAAGAATAACAATCCCAAAGAAACAAAAAATATCACCGGGAGTTGGTAGGGAGGGTGCGACAGAGACACGGACGTACCCGTGCCAATCGGAACTGTGCTAATTTTGCTAGGTGCACACGAGACTCTGGGCCTGTTTAGATAAAATTAATCCAAATTAGCTATGGTGGACTAGTTAGTTAGCTATAAATTGAAAACTTGGCTAAAAAATTAACCCATCTGTTAGTCCTCCTGCTTGATACGGAGGACATTGTAGCTAACTTTTAATTAGCTAGCAATTGGCCCTTAGATCTAAATAGACCATCCATCAAGAAGTTTAGACCTGCTTTAGATTGTTTCCATACGTGCACACGTGCAAGTTCGAGACATAGGTGCGCTCCATCTGCTGTCACGCCGCCATGTTCTACCTCCTCATCTACATGTGCTTCGACGGCGAATGACTTGGTAGGGATGTGGGGACGTATTATACCCCTTATCGGACGGTCTGCGGAGGCTGCGATGTCCTACAAGTTGCCGCTTCACTTGGTCGCCTGTCTAGACTAATAGAGTATTATATACTATATAGGACCGAGCTCCCTAGCTCTGTCGCTAAATAAATTCATTTCTAAAGTTTTTTAAGCCAAACTTAAAATTAAGAAAATTAATTTAATTTATAAAAAGATCAATAAGACTTATAACACTAAAATTTAGTATAATTAGAAATAACATATAATATATTTTTAAAATATACTTATTTGATGTTATAAATATTTATGTTCCTTTCTATAAATTCAATCAAATGTAAAAAAGTTTAGTTGTTTACAGACGGAGGGAATAAATCTATATCTATATCTATACCTAATAATAAAGAAGCAAAATTTCAACCTAATTTTTTGGGTCCATCCATTTTTTGTCCGTCTCCCACTAACTACTGGACAATGAAGAGTTTCTTCCGTCCAAATTTATATATATAATAACTCATGCTCATACAAGATAGAATCCTAATCAAAATAGACCTGATCGTGTTTGATATTGAATCCTAATCCTAATCTAAATACAAAACAAAAATAAGAGTAAAAATTAGGAAAATATACATCCTTTTGTCCTCGCGTTCCTAATGTTTTTGTCTGCAAGTTTTTTTATCTGCCCTGCACGTTCCTCTGTTGTGCATCCGCTTGGTTCTATTTTTGTAGGGTCTCTGGTTGGCCTAGAGGGGGGTGAATAGGCATGTCAAAACAAACACTCAAACTTTTATTAAATTCACCCTACGACAATGCCACTCTGGAGGGCGGCACTGTCGGACTGCGGCACTACCAGGCCAGAACAACTGTACTGTCGCACCTGCAGGCAACTTCGAACCACAGTTCAAAATCCATGAGATTGAAGAAATTTTCTAGCTTACTACAGGTATGACAATCACAGATCAAGAGCTAGATCGACTAAAAACCCTAGAAATCACCTCAACCATAATATATCATGCAAGTAATGTAAATCAAACACAAGTAACACAATAATTTATCCCGTGGTTCGGCTCGCCACCAAGGCTTGCCTACCTCCACGTTGTTGAGGTTAGCCACTAAGGCTTAGGGCTTTCCAACCCTTACTCGTTCTCAAGTCAAGAGACTTAACTCTTGAGATGAGGGGTGAGTTTACTAGCTTCAAGAGATGGTTACAAATCTTTCGGGGCTGTCACACAAGTTGGCAAGCTCCACGAGCGACGCTCTAACTGGCTAGGAGCCAAGATCCAAGAGTAACAAACACAACCGCCGGTCAAAACATGAACCAAGTGCTCTTTAGAGTTGAGGAATCAATAGAGCTGCTCTTTAATTGAGTTTTGGACCCTTTTTCCACAAGGATTGATGGGAAAATCAATGGATTTGCTTGGGGGCTTGAGGTCAACAATGGAGGGAAAGAGAGAGAGAGAGCTCCTGCTCTGTTTTGGATGTGCTGAATTGAGGAAGAAGAGGTAGAGGGCCGTTGGGGAGGAAGGGGAAAGGTATATATATCCCCCCAGCCCCCAACTGTCACCGCACCCAAGGGGTCAGGCGAGATGGAGCCCGCGGCCAGGAGGTCAGGCGAGATGGAGCCCACGACTTTGCTGTAACAACACAGATAAGAACAGGCACCACACAACATATGATACATATAAAGATATATATTCTAGCACAATTGTATCACAAGCGACGTCATAGATTAATATATGTCCATATCCCACACATATATAAAGTACTTAAGTAGCATTATTACATAAATAGAGTTTCTAATGGACTCTCAAACTCTCACCTAACGAAGACTACTCTAAACAGATACGAACATAACTCTACCTGCAACAACCTCCATGGCCTCTAATTTTCTCCCCTTTGACATAAAGCACCAAAAAGAGAAGAAAAGAAGAAAGACCAACACTCACTCCTCATCCTCTTGGATGGTGTCCCAATCGACATCATCCCCACCAGCAGCTCCACTAGCACCTGCAACATCCTCCTCTCCACCATCATCGTTGTCGTCATCGTTAGAGGAAGAAGAAGACACTACCGCCCTCCCTTGGCGATGAGTGGTCAAAATGTGGCGCTCATGCCTAGTGCTCCTCCTCATGGACTGCAAGGTGGATCTCAAACTGGTGTGTGGATCAAGCTCTGGCTACTCTAGCTCCTCCTCCTCCTCATCCTCTAAATCTATCTCAGAAAGACTAGGGAGGTCATCAAACCTTAGCAGTGACTGAACTAGACAAAGAGGTGGTAGCCCTGCACACTCTCTAGCCTCCCGATTGGCTTCACGGTTCTTCAACCGGTCCTGATATGCTATCCTCACTGCATAGGTGCACGTGGTGAAGATGGCCTTGATCCATTTCCCAAATTTCTCTATCTTCTTTTCTTTGCGAGGCCTAGAGCAGGACGACTCAGGCATGTCCTCAACTAATGGAGAGCGTCTCACTGCCCTGCTAGCACCTACCCCTCGGGTCTTCTCAATTTTATAGACGGTGTGAAGACCATTGAAAGGTCCTTATTTGGTTTTGATAATTGAGTGACAACCTTAGGTGGAGTATTGTGTTTAAGTGAGATACACAGGTGATTAGTCCACGGGTACATGTGTATGAGCAACATATGCCATGATGGTGATGATGGCTCAAAGATGTTGCAAAGCTCACACATGTGATGATGAAGGAGCTTATTGCACATGACACATGACATGGAGTCATGTGATCAAGGTGGAGAAGATCAAGACATGACTTGGCTTGATGGACCAGTTACAAGCGTGAAGGGCAAGTCAGAGGCTTTGGAGTGATGGACCGCATGGCGGTGAAGCTTGAGCAAGACTTGGCACCAATGGATGAAGACAACGGTGAAGAGCAAGTGAAGTCAAGATCGATGGACTAATATGGTCACGTGATGATATAGAGTGGATCATATCATTGTTGATCATGTTGATGCATGTGTTGCATCGACATTGGAGGAGTTGGAATGTAATGCGCAAGGCAAAGGTATAACCTAGGGTATTTCACTTCACCGATCATAGGTGTGTAAAGAAGTTGATGACCGAGTTTAGGATCGATGGTCGTACTATTAAGAGGAGCAAACTTGTTTGCATATCGGTCATCTAGTGCCACTTGAGTGATCTAACCTTGCATACATGTTAGGATCGAGTGGCGTGGTGAATTAAGTGATTAACTCCTTAAAAATGTTTGTGAAATGCTAACACAGATACACATGGTGATGTACATTTGGTGGTGTTGGCATATTTGTAAAGGAGAAGAAGTTGGAGTTGAAACAGATCAACTCGGTGAAGAAATGGAGGCAAAACAGGTCACAGATGTGACCGGACGCTGGTCCTCATGGGACCGGACGCATCCGGTGCCTAACCCTAGGTGCTCTCGGTCTGCCTCTACGGCATGACCAAACATGTGGTGGATGCATCCAGTCCCGCTGACGTGGTGGCACAGAGAAGAGAAGGGCCGACCGCTGATGCTACGTCTGATCGTGACCTACCAGACATGCCCGGTCACAAAACAGAGGCTCAGGGAGCTCTCTAGAAATGACCGGATGCTAGCACCAGTGCATTTGGTCCTAACATGTGGTGCGTCTGGTCGTCACTTGACCGTTGAGATGGTGTCAGTGACCGTTGAGATCAAGCGGCTTTCAGTTAAAAGTGGGCGACACGTGGATGGCTAGGAGTGACTAGATGCTGGTCGGGTGCATCCGGTCATCATGACCAGCATGTTCGGTCGCCCTGAATTGTGCCCAATGAAGGGGCAATGGCTCTATTTGTTCATGGAGTTATAAATAGGAGCCTTGGTCAGCCTTGGGCCAAAGGCTGAGCACCCTAGAGCCTTGGTGGCTTGTGTAGGTGTGCTTAGGAGCTCTCCATCTCACATATGCTTGATAGTGATCATCCAATTGTGTGAGAGAGCGATTCTAGTGCAATTGCATCATGAGGTTGCATCGAGTGGCACTAGGTGATCGAGTTGCAAGCCGATGATGCTTGTTACTCTTGGAGGTTGCCACCTCCTAGATGGCTTGGTGGCTTGTGACTCTGTTGAAGCACACAAGAAGATTGTGCAGTGCTTCGGAGGAGGATTTGTGGGGGGGATTGTGCTCACCCCACGGGGATCTCGAAGAGCAACTCTAGTAGAGCGTGTCATTGAGCTACCCTCTCTTGTGGGAAGGTTCTTGTAGTTCCCAATGTGCGGACTTGGCGGGTGATGCCAATTAGCCGCCGAACCACCAAGTGAGCGGTCGACACAACAGGGACGTAGGTTGGTGGCAACCAAGTGAACCTCAGGAGAAAATCACCGTGTCAACATTGTCTTCATCATCTTCTCGGTGGTTTGCATTCCGCGCAACACAAGATTGTATTACTTTCATTTACACTATGCTTGTGTCGTTGCTCTTGTGACTAATTTAGCTTTAGTAGCTTGCTAGTTACCTTCTTGCTTGTGTAGTATAGAAGTAGCTCCCTTGCATGGCTAATTTGGTTTTAGTAACTTTGTTAGTTATGTTGCTTAGTTTGTGTAGCTAAGTAATTTATGCTCTCTAATTTGGCATTAGTTGCCTTGTTATTGAGCATTGCTAGTAATCTTAGGTGGCTTTGTGCTTTTGCTTACTAGATTGTGTAGGAGCTCCCTCGGTTGTGTGAAGTACTAGGTGCATAGGTTTGTGTGACCTTGCAAGCCAGATTGGTTAAGTTAGCTCTAACTAGCCTGACACCTTAGTTGCTTATTTAGGATCTTTACAAGGTGCTTGATAACTTAAATAGAGGGGTGTAGTCTTAGCTAGACCGATAGTTTTAATTTCGCACTTGTTTCAGTTAGCCGATGCGATTAAGTTTTGGAAATGACTATTTACCCCCTCTAGTCCGCCATCTCGACCCTACAACTATCTTTCTCAAATCTATAGCCAGTGACCCTCTCAATCATAAACATAAGATAGGGAGCATAGGGTATCCCCTTTCTCCCATCCTCCATGGTGTTCCTCAGCTCATGCCACATGAAGCAAGGGAGGATTCCTTTGTGAAATAGGTTACAATTGTCTCTTTATGGATAAGGGTGTGGAAGTCTATAGAAGAGAGGATTCCTCTATTGTATTTACAGGTCATTTAAAAGGAAAACTCTATCTAGTTGATTTTACATCAAATAGAGTAAATCCCGAGACTTGTTTAATGGCAAAATCTAGCATGGGTTGGTTATGGCATCGCCGACTTGCCCATGTTGGGATGAGGAACTTGGCCATACTTTAAAAAGGCGAACACATCCTTAGACTAACAAATGTTTCTTTTGAGAAAGATAGGATTTGTAGCGTATGCCAAGCGAGAAAACAAGTTGGAGCTAAACATCCCATCAAGAATATTGTGACAACTGAAAGGCCATTGGAGTTGCTTCACATGGACATATTTGGACCCATCGCTTACATAAGCATTGGTGGTAACAAATATGGTTTTGTAATTATCAATGATTATTCTCGTTTCACTTGGGTATTCTTTTTGCGTGAAAAGAGTGAAGTCCAAGGTATCTTCAAGAAGTTTGCAAGAAGAGCCCAAAATGAATTTGAAGTCAAAATCAAGAGAGTTAGAAGTGACAATGGGACGGAGTTCAAGAACACCAACATTGAAGAGTTTCTTGATGAAGAAGGAATCAAGCATGAGTTTTTGGTTCCATACACTCCACAACAAAATGGTGTTGTGGAGAGGAAGAACCGAATGCTCATAGAAGCCGCAAGAGTAATGTTAGATGAGTACAAGACTCCAACCAACTATTGAGCGGAAGCGGTCAATATGGCATGCCATCCTATCAACCGTTTATATCTTCACAAGAAAAGAGAAAAGACTGCCTACGAACTTCTAACCGGTAAAAAGCCCAAGGTGTACTACTTTAGAGTTTTTGGATCCAAGTGTTTCATACTTAATAAGAAATCCAAAAGCTCTAAGTTTGCACCAAAGTTTGATGAAGGTTTCATGCTTGGTTATGGTACTAACGAACATGGATATCGTGTTTTCAATAAAACCACCGGTTTGATTGAAATCGTGGTAGACGTGACTTTTGATGAAACCGATGGCTCTCAAAAAGAGCAAGTCAATGTTGAGAATGTAGGTAATGATGAAGCTCCACACGAAGCAATCAAGAAGCTTGCTATTGGTGAAGTAAAGCCCGTTGAGGACGAAGATGAAGACCATGTTGTGCATGATGATCTTGATCCAACCATTCATCATGTTTCATCCAATGAACATGGTGAACCTTCCACAACAAGAAATAATCAAGATGGGAGATCAAATGAAGCGCAAGGTCATTCTCATGAAGATGGTGTCAACAATGAGCGAGCTCAATCACAACTCACCAATGAAGAAAGAAGTGAAGTCAACCCTCCACAAGCTCATGATTGTGATCTTCCAATTGATCATGACCATGATGATGATGGCCCTATCCAAAGATCAACTCAAGTGCCACATCCTAGAGTGCATCAATCCATTCAACGGGATCATCCTGTTGATAACATATTGGGGAGCATTCGATGAGGGGTAACTAAACATTCCCGTTTAGCAAGTTTTTGTGAATATTACTCGTTTGTTTCTCCTTTGGAACCTCATAGGGTGGAAGAGGCACTTGATGATCCAGATTGGATGATAGCCATGCAAGAGAAGTTGAACAACTTCACTTAGAATGAAGTCTGGTCCTTGGTGGAAAGGCCCAAGCAAAATGTGATTGGAACCAAGTGGGTCTTCCGCAACAAGCAAGATGAGCATGGCGTGGTAACAAGGAACAAGGCAAGGTTGGTGGCTCAAGGATTCACTCAAATTGAAGGCTTGGATTTTGGGGAGACCTATGCACCGGTGGCTAGGCTAGAATAAATTCATATTCTACTTGCGTATGCCGCTCATCATGACTTCAAGCTATATCAAATGGACATAAAGAGTGCATTTCTCAACAGCCCCCTATCCGAGTTGGTGTATGTAGAGCAACCACTGGGCTTTGAAGACCCCAAGTATACAAACCACATTTACAAGCTCGACAAGGCGCTCTATGGGCTCAAACAAGCCCCTAGAGCTTGGTATGATTGCTTATAGGATTTCCTACTCAAATAAGGTTTTGAGATAGGAAAGGCCGATGCTACTTTGTTTACTCGCAAAGTCAATAATGATATCTTTGTTTGCCAAATATATGTCGATGACATAATATTTGGTAGTACTAATGTGGCTTTTTGTGAGGAATTTAATAGGATAATGACAAATAGGTTCGAGATGTCCATGATGGGAGAGTTGAAGTTTTTTCTTGGATTTCAAATCAAGCAACTCAAGGATGGCACGTTCATAAGTCAAACCAAGTACACCAACGACATGTTGAACAAGTTTAACTTGGACAAGGCCAAGCCCATCAAGACACCCATGCCAACCAATGGACATCTTGATCTTGATCAAGGAGGAAAGGACGTCGATCAAAAGGTATATCGCTCCATGATTGGATCACTTCTTTATCTTTGTGCATCTAGGCCTGATATTATGCTTAGCGTGTGCATGTGGCAAGATTTCAAGCTAATCCAAAAGAATGTCATTTGATGGCCGTTAAGAGAATTTTTTGGTATTTAGTGCACACTCCTAATCTTGGCTTGTGGTATCCTAAGGGCTCCACTTTTGAGTTACTTGGCTATTCCGATTCGGATTATGCCAGTTGCAAAGTAACCTAAAAGAGTACTACCGGGACTTGCTAATTTATTGGTAGATCCTTGGTGTCTTGGAGCTCTAAGAAGCAAAATTCCATTGCTTTGTCCACCACCGAGGTCGAGTATGTGGCGGCCGACGCTTGCTGTGCCCAACTACTTTGGATGAAGCAAACACTAAAGGACTTTGGATGTGAGTTAACCAAGATCCCACTTTTGTGTGACAATGAGAGTGCCATTAAGTTGGTAAACAACCCTGTAAACCACTCTCGAACAAAGCACATTGACATTCGACATCATTTTTTGAGAGACCACGAAGCTAAAGGAGATATCGCCATTCATCATGTGAGCACCGAAAAGCAATTAGCCGATATCTTCACAAAGCCACTAGATGAGTCAAGATTTTGTGCTTTGAGGAGTGAACTAAATATCATTGATTCTCGTAACGTGGCTTGATTCCTTGCACACACATTTTGTTTGATCTAGTTAGGAGAAAAGAATTAAGAAAACATTGTGTGCCACTTTCAAAATCTATTTTGTAATTTTCATAAGTGACTGTTGCTTTGTGTTGGTTGAATGAAATCTAGTCACTTGTGAAAATGTTAGTGTCCATCATATTTTTGCCCCACATGGTGTAGTGAGTTCAAGTTTGAGGTTTTTTCTATTTCCCTGTGTTGGAAGTCCCGACATAGGTTGGAAGTCCCGGCTCGCGTCGGAACTCCTGACTGCCGGAAGTCCTGACGTGCACCAGGAGTTTCGACGTAGATCTGATTTTTTTACCGTGCCGCGTCGGTTGCTCGGCTCATTTATAACCGGCTTGATTTTTTTTTACTTTGGTTATTTCCTTCCTCCGCCCCTCCCGTCGCCCCCATCGCCTCTCCTCGCGCCGCCATCGCTCCTCCTCGCCGCCCTCACTCCTCACGCCGCTGGGTTGCTCCCTACCCGCCGGTCTCCATTCCTCCACGTTGCGTCTCCGGAGGCCTTGCCGGTAGTCCCGACCTCCCCACCCCCATTCCATCACCCGTGCCCTAGTATTTCTTCAGCTCGGTTGTGGCTATTCCATTGGTGTGGTGGAGATTCCATTGGTGGAGGTGATTGTGCTCGTGGATTTGTTCGTCGATAGCGAATTTGTTTCTCTTCATCTCCTCTTTCCTCGATTCAAGGTGCTACCGTGGCGCCCTAACCCTAATCCAATGTACCTTGTGTTTTGACTCCATTCTTTCTCTCTCTCTACTCCTCTATCTTCCTTGTTTGAAAGAGTGTCGTGATTTGAAGCCCCATGAATGGGATGGTCACCTTGTGCGCTGGAAGTCCCGGTGACCGTCGAAGGTTCTGACCGTCGGAACTCCTGATGTCAGGCCAGAACTCCCAGCTATCGGAAATCCCGACTATGGCCGGAACTCCCAACCCTAGGGTGACTACTCCATTCCTATTTCTTCACTTCTCGATGTTCGTTCGCATCTCCTTGTATTTTTTTAAGTTCCACTTCATGTTCTTCATAGTCATGGATGGTGGTAGTCCTTTGCGTCATCAGGAGAAGCGTTCCAAGAACCAAGATCGTGCCGCTGTTCCCAAGCCGTCTGGCTACACCAAGGTGGCTTGTAAGCGTGGTGGTGCTGGTGGTTCCCATGCTACCCATCGTCGTGACGATCACGGGCCGCCAGCTGCTGCTCCTCCTCCTGCTCCTGCCCCTGTTGGGGATGTGCCGATGGTTGATGAAGAAGAGGAAGCGCTTGACCATGCCGGATGCACCATTGCTGCTCCATTGACTCGTGGACTGGGGTTTTTCTCTTAGCTTGTTCCGTTCACGGGTGTGTCACCAATCATGCGGGAGCCCACCTTGGCTCCCAATCCTGCTAGTGGCTGGACTCCTCCTCTTTCAATGGACTATCATCATCGGGTTAAGGACATCAGGTTCAATAGGAATAGGAACCTTTATGCTGAGGACAAGAAGGACCTACGACTTGAGTATCATTTCTGGCATCCCTTCCATTTTGACTTTTATGATTCCATTCTTTATCGGAAGTTCTTGAAGAAGAGGGAGCCACCGGTCTTGCAGATGAAGTGCATTGATGCATACTCTCTTGGCAAGTACAAGGAACCCGAGTTGGAGCAGATGGTTTGGGATATTCACACAATGGGGCTGTCCTACCTGTTAGAGTTTAGGAAGCATTGGAACAACGAGCTAATCTGTTAGTTTTATGCTTCTTATCATCATAAGAGAGACCCTACTAGTGCTGTTGACATTATTCATTGGACCACTGAAGGCAAGCATTATAAAGTGGACTTCATCACTTTCTCTCGCCTTCTCAGTTTGAGTCACAGTGACCGCATTGCTACTGAGTTGACTGAGTATGAGGATCTCGCTTTGGAGAAGTACCAACATATGTATCTTGATGGTCACATAGCTGATGGACAGACAGTATTTCTAAAGCCATACTATTATGTTCTGAACAACATCTTGCGATAGATCTTGTATCCAAAGGTCGGTGACTCCACCTACCTTCATGATGATTCACAGAAGGTGCTTCAACGTTTCGGCGATGTGTTTCAGAAGTTTTCCATCAGCCGCTATATTTGGAACAAGATACATGATGCTACTAAGGATCCGATAAAGCATCTTCCCTATGCACCATACATTATGCATGTCATTGAGCAAGTATCCGGCATCCGTTTTCCCTATGAAACTCAGCAAAAGCTCCTCAAGATATCCAACAAGACCTCCGTCATTGCTACTAGAGAGCTGAGGGAGAAAGTTGATGCAGCCAAAGCTAGAGGGAAAGGTGCTTTAGGTGCTCGCTCTCGCCATGGTGCTTCCACACCTACTGCTGCTGCTACTCGCTCTTCTAGTGCCGAGCCCCTCTCTTCGTCCTCCTCTGGAAAGAAGCCTAACAAGTTCAAGTTCCTAATGACATACTGTCGATGTTTTGGACCGGTAGGCCCTCAACCTACTAGCGAAAATGTACTATGTACCCCTAATCCCAGATGGTGATGCAAAGAGACACAAGGTTTATACTGGTTCAGGCAATAGGTGCCCTACGTCCAGTCTGAGAGAGTGATCTTGTATTCCTTGCACCGAGGTGCTTGTAGTAGGGGTTTACAAGCAGGGCGAGAGAGGGAGCTAGCCCTAGGTCTCTACGTGGAGCGGCGTGGGTTGCTCATCCATGTGTGTGTCTGAGTCTATGTCCGTCTGTGTGTGTGAGCGTGTCTCTCCCGATGCGTGAGTTCGTGTGTCTCCATGTCCAAAAATGGCCCCAGTCACTCCCTTTTATAGTTGAAGGGGGGACAGGGGCGATACATGTGTTCGCTACATGGTGTTTTGTGAGTGGAGGTGGTATATCCGGGCCCTGTAGGTCATCACTGTGGCGGCATGGTTGGTGGAGCGGCCTTGTCCTTGATGCACTGGAGCGACGCATCGGTCACGCCCGATCCTGTGCGATGTGGGAGCTCCTGTGATGGCTTGACACAGGGCATGGCGCATACTGTGGCCGACGTGCCGGTCGGTGTATGTCGACAGCATAGAGAGCCAAGGCCTAGTTGGTGTAGAGGTCGAACTATTGCGGGGGGCTCGGCGGGCATGAATCCCGAGGCTAAGGGGGTGCGGAAGCGGGTAGCCGAGGCTCCGGAGGGAGCAGTTGGTCTTGTACGCTAATTCCGAGGCTATAGGGACCCAGAATTGACTCTCCACGCCGCGCTGTCCTCGGAGTAGATGGGGTTAGGCAGCACAGTGCCACATAGGTGTCAGTCGTGGGCACAGTACCGAGCACAGCGGCCGGTGACCCTGCCCTATCCCGTTCTGGATGGCATAGCATCGATGTGACTCACGTCTCGTCGGCCACTCTGCTATGTCGAGCCGTCGTTTGGCTGATATCGCGAGAGCGGTTGAACGCGTTAGTTGGACGTGACGTCCTGTCAGAGAAGTCAGTCAAGGCAGAGGTGATGGAGTTGTTGTCGTGCCGTCCTTGAGCGAGTCGGAGAATCGGTACATCGCCCGAGGCCTTACAGGCGGGGCCTCGAGCGAGGCGGAGAATCGATACCTCATCCGAGGCCTTACACGCAGGGCCTCGGGCGAGGTGGAGAATTGGCGCCTCGTCCGAGGCCTTATGGGCGGGGCCTCGAGCGAGGTGGAGAACCGACACCTCATCCGAGGCCTTACGGTTGGGGCCTCGGGCGAGTCGGAATACTGTTCGAGGTGGGCCGGGTGGTCCAGCCGAGCCTCGGATAAGGTGGGGGTTTGCCGATAGTTGTCTCTTGGCTTCGATTTTTACACGGTCTAAGTGATTTTTTCGGTTCTTGCTTAGGGGACCCCTTTTTATGGTTCCCGACAGTAGCCCCCGAGCCTCGGGGAGAGTGTGAGCGCTCTTCCTGAGGTTTTGACGAGACTTGGCTCACGACTACTCTTGGCGGGATGGTATTTCATACTCGAGGCTTCGGTGGATGCGCATGAGCGCACCCACCGGGTGTAGCCCCCGAGGCCTGGGAGGAGTGGATTTATTCCTCTAGGGGCTTTTTCCATGTTAAGCGAGGGGTTTTATCATGTTTGCCGAGCCCATGAGTGCGAGTTTGGGTCGTTGGGCCTCGGCTTGGTTGTAGGAAGAGCCCCCGAGCCTCTGCTTGAAGCGAGAGGGTGATCAGGAGTTCTCCTGTCTTTTTTGTGCAGCCCTCGCGCATCCTTTTCGTTCAGAAGGAGGGGTGGAGCATGCTAGGCTACCCTCGGTGGGCGCGAGCAGTGACACCTCTGGTGAGCTATTATCGGGTAAGTCTAAGTGGAGGCTCATGCCCCTTTCGATAGGGGCCGGCTAGCGGTCCAGAGATGCACTCCAAAAGTACCAGAGGGCTTCTCTAGTGGGTCCTAGGGCCGTTCGATTGGCCCCAGGGGCTCGGTGCCTCCCTACGGTGGGATCCCATTTAGAGACCTGCCTACCAGTCTTAGACACGACTTAGGGCATCCCAAGCAATCGCTTGCTTGGGCCTCGGCCATGTACGGGCTCACCCATAGTCATCCCTAACTCTATTGTCCTGGGGCGGCTGTCAAGACCCTCGGGGGCCCAGCCTTCGAACCCTTAGACCATAACGGGCTCGGTGCCTAGTTCCCTAGTCTGAAAGGAATCGGGTGGGGGATATTCCCCTCCCATCGGCAGACAACGACGGGTGCACCTTTTGAGGTGGTTTCTCGAGGAGGTGGAACGGCGCCTGCCGTCGCTGCGTATGGATGCGACGCGATGCTTGTGGATTGGACGTTACTGTGCGTGCGCGGTTAATAAGGAAAAGGTGGATGTGTGGGCGGTTTAATCGGATCCAGATTAACTGCGCTAGATCTGAGGGAAACTTCCCTAGTTTCGTCGCCCGTCCATTTCGCCCCCTTCCCTCATAAATATGTGATGAGCCTCGCCCCTTCCCTCCTTACCTTGCCTACTTGTGTTTGCCCCTTTCTCCCTCGAGCGGTTGCTAAGAACAGAGGAAGAGAGCGTCGGGGAGAAGAAGGGAGAAGGGGAAGGAAAGGAGAGGGAGAGAGAGAGAGAGAGAGAGCGAGCCTTACCGCCATAGCCGCATTCTCCACCGCACCCATGGCCAGCGGCGCTGTTGTCCTCCAGGCGGATCCTTGGGGTCCATCCAATGTGTCCGCGGAGATGCTGCAGTCGCTCATCGATGACGACCTCCTCCACCCGGTTACCCACCCTAACGGACCGGAGTGGATTGCTCCGGGGGGCGAGCTGGAGCTGAGGCCACGTGATGGCTACATCGTGAGCTTTGTGTCCTTTCATGAGCGTGGTCTTAGCCTACCGGCGGACCGGTTCATGCGGGCGCTCCCGCACTATTATAGCGTGGAGCTCCACAACTTCAACCCCAACTCCATCACGTAGGCGGCTATCTTTGTCGCCATTTGCGAGGGGTACCTAGGCATTGCCCCCCACTGGGAGCTATGTCTCCACCTCTTTCGGGCGGGGCTCACCACCAAGCCGATGGGCACGGCGGGCACACGGAAGGCGATGAGGGCCTACGGCTGCACTCTCCAAGTGCACCAAGACCGACAGCTCCTCTATATCCTAGCCTAGCTCATGTCGTCCAACCTCCACTAGTACAACAGTTGGTTCTACCTCCGTAATGATGATGACGAACTTCCCCCCTATACCGGACGTGTCGTGGAGAGCCAGCCAAAGAAGTGGAGGTACGGCGTCCTAACGGTTGATCAGCCCAAGCTGCGGCCGCTTCTAGAGGCACTGGAGAGGCTATGCAGCCGCGGCCTTATGGCGGCTATGGTCATGGCGGCCTTCCACCACTGGAGGGTGCTGTCGCTGATGGCTCGGTGGCAGCGCCTGTTCGAGATGACACCGGATGAGCCGATCGATGGCGTCTGGATGTCCGCCGTCGCCCTCTCCGATGAGGAGATTCTACGTCAGGTGAGAGAGACAGTGGAGGGGAGGCTAAGGAGCAGTGGTCTATCCCCATTTCCAATGTGCTCGATGCGGAGGTACATCTCTCTGGTGAGTCCCGTGCCGCCGCTGCCCCCGAGGCCTCCTTGCTCCTTGCATTTTCCTATTCCCTCATTTGTGTTCGCCATTCCTACAGGGGATGAGGGATGTGCGAGCCTCCCCACCACCTATTCCCAAGGACGCAGAGCGGAGGATGGTGAATAGGGCGCATGCCGAGGCGCAGAAGAAGCAGAAGGACGCCGAGGAGGCAAGGCACAAGAGGAAGAACCTTGAGCGCGAGGAGCTGGAGAAACGTCACCAGCAGCAGAGTCATGATGGTCTCCTGGTGGAGCCATCTCCATCACCATCGTTGTCGGATTCCTCGAGCGATGACGACGAGATTGAGGTGGGGCGGGGTACCCTAGACCATCTCCTTGACGTTAGGGGGATGGCGATCACCCACCCTGGGGCTAAGGCTGACACGACTGAGGCACGGGCGTTAGGGAAGCGTGCCGTTAGCCTGGTGGGCTTGACGACGGAGGTGGAGCAGGTGATGGAGGAGGCAACCCAACAGCCTCCGCAGAGGGTCGAGGCGGCGCTGGGGTCCGGCGAGGGCTAGCCGGCACCGACGGACACGGGGGCCGTGCCACCATCGCCGCCACCGCCATCGCAGAGGACGATGGGTGCAGTGCAGAAGGTGTTGTGTCCCCGTTCGGGGTAAGTGTTTTGTCGATGGAGTTTGCAGTATCTTCCACTCGTTCTTTGGTTGTGTGCTAACCTCATGAATGCTTTGCCTTCAGCCGGAAGCGTCAGGCGGAAGCGCCCGCCATGGCGCCACGTAAGGCACTCAAGGTGAGCACTAGCTCCACCGCCCAATGAGTGATGGAGGCGCAAGCCGCCATACAGTGTGGCGCGGCATCGATGAGGGCCGACCCGAAGGAGCCGGACACCCAAGGAGAGGTTACCGAGGCGGCCACTAAGCGAGTGGGGGAGGAGGCACCTGCGTCCCTCAAGGCCGAGGCCCATGAGTCAGATGAGGCTGAGGTTCCCTCAGCCACTGAGGCCACCGAGGGCGAGGCCGAGGCCCCTAGGACCTCCAAGGCTGAGGCGACGAAGGCCGGGGCGTCTAGGACCACCGAGGCCGAGGTGGCGGAGGCCGGAGCCCTCGAGACCACCGAGGCCAAGGTGGCGGAGGCCGGCGTGGGCGCGGCGGAGCCAGCGGCCCAGGAAGTGGAGACGGAGGCGGGGCAAGCTTCAGTACCGCCCCCGGTCCAAGGTCTGCCGCCATCGCAAGAGAGCGCCCGAGAAGTGGAGGTCCATTCGATCTCCTCCGACGATACTTCCCAGGGGAAGGAGGTGGCAGATGCCAAGGCAGCCAGCACCACAGAGCAGCCAGCTTCGACCTCTGGCGAGGGAAGCTCGGCCCTCGTCCGGGTACAACCCGAGCCCCATGGGTGGGATCACCCGCATGTCTTGTGGTAGAGCTGAGATGACCCTAAGGGGGAGCCTCTGTTCGCCCTTGAGGACACGGCCAAGGGGGGGCGCTAGGGCTCCTTCGAGCAATTTCGCCGGCTGGCGGAGTGGTTGTTGTGGACATTGTTGTTCATCGTGGCTGACGCTCTGCCCGGGGTTGCCTAGGTGCACGCTTTCTTTTCTGGTGCTATGTTGTCTTTTTTCAAGTTTTTCTTGCAGTACTTGACCTCTATTCTGCCTACCTAGGAGCTCGAGGCCCGGTCCCTCAGGAAGTCATTGTTCCTCCAGCGGGAGAGGGGCGTCTAGGACCAGCTTCGGTAGTAAAAGGACCTGCTCGCCAATGCTAATGAGCTTCTGTCGGTGCGGAGCGTGGAGGTGGAGGACCTCCGCCTTTGCTGTGCTGATATGAAGGCTGAGGCAGCCACGGCTCAGGAGCAGGCCGCCCCTTTAGCAGCGCGGATCAAGGAGCTCGAGGAGGAGTTGACCTGGGTGGCCGACGAGCAGGACACCTTCAGGTCTTGAGCCAAACAAGTGGAGGTCTCTGACAAGGCCATCACCGGGCAGCTGGGGGCGGAGTAGGGTGCGCACCTGCTGATGAAAGGTGCCCTGGCAGAGGCCCTCAAAATGGCCGAGGCCTCTCGGGTCGAGGCCTTAGCCTAGAAGGAAAAGGCCGAGGATGAGTCCTATTTGGCCATGCCTCTTGTTTTATTTTTTCTTCTTGCGTTCGACCCCTAACTCCCTGATGTGACGCAGAGCTAGAGAGGGAGGCTTCCAGGGCGGCCGAGGCCTCTCGAGCTGAGGTCCAAAACTAGAGGGAGAAAGCCGAAGGTGAGTCTTGTAGGCGTGCACCTTTGTTCGGGTTATTTCCTTTTGTGGTTAACCCCATCCTGTTTGTCTTGGCACGGGGTTGGAGAAGGAGGTCTCCCAGGTAGCTGAGGCCTCCATTGAAGTGCAAGCGGTGCTCGAGGCCGAGATCGGGGAGCACAACGCGCTGCAGAGCACCGCCTGTACCGCCTATGAGGCCCTAGAGGTTGAGGGGGTTGAGTCGGGCAGCTCCCTTGGGAGTCGCTTGACCGCGTTGAGCGGCCAAGTGCGCGAGCGACTCTGGGGGGCGCTGCACATGGGCGTCAAGCGCGCCCTAGCCGTCGTCTCCTCGCACTATGCCGGCATTGACCTTGAGGCCATCAGCGACAGCTACGTCATGGTTGAGGATGATGAGGAGGCTGAGGAGGAGGTCATGAAGCTGGTGGAGGCGGCTGAGGCCTCTAGCACGGCGCTGGCCAAGCTGTTCAAAGAGGAGGTGGTTCCTCCTACGCCTAGCGCCGACGCTGGCAACCCTAAGGTCTGACCTAGGCCAAAGGGGCCATGTAAATAGATTAGGATTATTATTGTATCGTAACGCTTGTGGCCGTCGAGGCCTTTAAAGTACTTATGCATCTACGCTTTTTACTCATTTTTTATTGTATTTCCGAGCCTCTGCCCTCTGTCTCATCTCTGAACATATCACTTGCAAAAAACTTCCTCAGAGCCTAAGCTGCCCCTCGGGCAAAAGGTGGTGAGGGAGTTGCCATAGACCAGAGGCGTAGGCCGTCTCACGGCTCAGCTGACCTTTTGGCCCTGAGGCAGACTTTTGGTCCTTAGGTTTTTTATAATCGATTTGTCAGAGCACGCTAGAGAGTTTGGCGTAGAATTTTTTTTCGAAAAACGACTAAAAATGGTGCCTGGGACTTAGGGGGGGATCCCCCCTTCTAGCCCCCAAGGGAGGCTCGGTTCTGCAGAGGTAGAGCTGAGTCTTGTTCAAGCCCCGCGGTGGGCACCTCTACAGAGGCAAAGCCGAGTCTCCCTTATAGCGTTATTGTAACGCCGATCCCCCATCGACGGGCTTAGGGGGGTTCTCGAAAAATTTAGAACAACTAAAGAACACATCTTTATTGTATTTCGAGAAACAATGTATATAATGCTTGGAAATTTAAGGGTAGAAGCGACATAGTTGTTCTATGTTCCAAGCGTTGGACATTGTCCATGCCGCCTAGCTGACAAGCCAGGCGGTAATCGGCCAGCCACAACTCAGGGTTGGTCTCGCTGCTGTACTTTGCGAGGTTGGCCGGTTGCCGAAACCGGGCCGGGAAGTGAGCGCCACGGATGGCCCTGCTGAAGACTCGAGGGCCAGGTGGCCTAGGAGAAGGACTACGGTCCTCCCCACTGTCGTAGCGACCACCTCGGTGTAGGTGGTAGCCTCAGGTGGGTCCATCGTTGTCGTGGCGCCATCGCCTGCTGACTACATCATGGTTGCTGTGGGCCTCGCATCGGCCGCCGAGGCGGTCGTACACCTAGGGGGCCCTGTTGGCCGTTGGTGCCCGAGCGGGCTCAGGATGAACCGAGGCTTCCCTATCCTGTAGAGGTGGTGCCGTGGGAAGTTCTGAGGCGCCTCCGCACCGTCGAGAGGTGGAACTTTCGGCCTACTGCACCGCGGTAGTCTTGAGGAGGTCTCGGAGCTCGCCGTGGACCCATCGCCCCTCCATGGTAGAGGGCTCGGACATAGTCTAGAGTAGCATCGCCGCTGCCGTGATGTTCTAGCTAGCGCGATTGAAGATATGGGGTTGCTCGCCCCCTATGTCGTTGTTGATGCGGTGGTTGACGTCACAAGCCCTCCGCCGGGCTGCTCTGCCATCACCACGACCCCATTGCTCCTGCTCGAGAGTGTCTCGGAGCTGCTATAGAAGGAGTCGGTCTTGTTCGACCTTGTCCTGAAGCTCACGGAGCTGCTCTAGGTCCAGGCGTTGAAGTTCCTCGGGGGCAAGGTTCTCGTTCCGCGCTGCTCGAGGCTCGACGCGTGGAGGTGCAGCGCCGCCTATGCCCTCAGGAGGCGGGGAGCAAGAACCTACCCCTTCGTCCTCATTGCCCATGCTCGGCATCCTGAGCTTGATGTGGAAGCACTCACGAGTGGGGTTGTAAGTGCCTTCATCATCGGAGTTGGAGTAGCCTTCGTCGCTCGTGGCCAGGAAGCGTCGCATGGCTTTAGGGTCGTGAAGCCTAGAGAAGTCTGCTTTGGCCCATGTCTCATCCTCCTCTGAGGAGTCAGTGTGGGTGTGGGTCGAGGTTGTGGCGATGAGGTCGAGGGCAAAATGTTGGTGGCATCCTGAGGGCTCCGCGTGAGCGGATGCGTAGGCGGAAGCATAGGCGGCGGCGGTATTGCCAAACTCAAAGGGGTACGGGGATGGTGTCATCGCCGGGCTCCGCTCCACCAGAGGTGACTCCTCAGGAGGTGGCGGGGTAGAGCTTGATGATGGGGCGTCGCCGCGTGCCATCGGTGTCTTCCCCTTGCCTAGGCTTAGGCTGGACAGGTCCCCAACCAGGGACTCTGTACCAACAGCTGGGCATGGGGTACCGGCAGAGCGTAGTGCATCACCCTGAGCTTGCGCGGTGTTGGGGTGGTCCTGCCCATGTTGTGCCTGGCGAGCGTGACAAGAGCGGTGGCCCGAGCACCACCTGCGCCAGCGCTGCTGGTGCGTGGTGTCATCGTCGGTCGGTGGGGCTCTGGGTGTGAGGAATACCATATCATACTCAGATCCTAGAGACATGAACTCTAGGCTCCCAAACCAGATCGCCGTGCCAAGATGAAGTGGTCGCACGGGGTCTGCCATCTGGAACTTGTTGGGGGTGACTAAGCTGACACGCAGTAAAGCCCCTACCTAGCGCGCCAACTATCGGTGTTTTGGACCGGCATGCCCTCAACCTACTAGTGAAAATGTACTGCGTGCCCCTAATCCTAGATGGTGATACAAAGAGACACAAGGTTTATACTGGTTCAGGCAATAGGTGCCCTACGTCCAGTCTGAGTGAGCGATCTTGTATTCCTTGCACCAAGGTGCTTGTAGTAGGGGTTTACAAGCAGGGCGAGAGAGGGAGCTAGCCCTAGGTCTCTGCATGGAGCGGCGTGGGTTGCTCGTCCATGTGTGTGTGTCTGAGTCTATGTCCATCTATGCGTGTGAGCATGGCTCTCCCGATGCATGAGTTCGTGGGTCTCTGTGTCTAGAAACGGCCCCAGTCACTCCCTTTTATAGTTGAAGGGGGGACATGGGCGATACATGTGTTCGCTATGTGATGTTTTGTGAACAAAGGCAGTATGTCCGAGCCCTATAGGTCATCACTGTGGTGGCATGGTTGGTGGAGCGGCCTTGTCCCTGGTGCACTAGAGCAATGCGACGGTCACGCCCGATCCTGTGCGACGTGGAAGGTCCTGTGATGGCTTGACGTAGGGCATGGCGCATACTATGGCCGACGTGCCGGTCGGTGTATGTCGACAACGTAGAGAGCCGAGGCCTAGTCGGTGCAGAAGCCGAACTATTGCGGGGGCTCGGTGGGCATGAATCCCGAGGCTAAGGGGGTGCGGAAGCGGGTAGCCGAGGCTCCGGAGGGAGCAGTTGGTCTTGTACGCTAATTCCGAGGCTACAGGGACCTAGAATGGACTCTCCACGCCGTGCTATCCTCAGAGCAGATGGGGTTAGGCAACACAGTGCCACATAGGTGTCAGTCGTGGGCATAGTACCGAGCACAGCGGCTGGTGACCCCTGCCCCGTCCCATCCTGGATGGCATGGCGTCGATGTGACTCACGTCTCATCGGCCACTCCGCTATGTCGAGCCATCGTTCGGCTAATATCGTGGGAGCGTTTGAATGTGTTAGTTGGGCATGACGTCCTGTCAGAGAAGTCGGTCAAGGCAGAGGCGACGGAGTTGTTGTCGAGCTGGCCTCGAGCGAGTCGGAGAATCGGTACATTGTCCGAGGCCTTATGGGTGGGGCCTCGAGCGAGGCGGAGAATTGGTACCTTGTTCGAGGCCTTACACGCAGGGCCTCGGGCGAGGTGGAGAATCGGCGCCTCATTCGAGGCCTTATGGGTGGGGCCTCGAGCGAGGTGGAGAACTGGCACCTCGTTCGAGGCCTTATGGTTGGGGCCTCGGGCGAGTCGGAATACTGTTCGAGGTGGGCCGGGTGGTCCAGCCAAGCCTCGGATAAGGTGGGGGTTTGCCAGTAGTTGTCTCTTGGCTTTGATTTTTACAGGGTCTAAGCGATTTTTTCGGTTCTTGCTTAGGGGACCCCTTTTTATGGTACCCGACACATACATGTTTGGACAGTGTTGTGCTAGTGCTCAATGTGAGCATGATATGCCAGAGAGGCTATATCGGTTGGAATAGCAAGCAGGCATTGTATCTTCTCCTCCACCACTGTTTGTGCCTCCTCGTGATCTGTTGGCTTTGTATGATGAGGCTTGTGCAGTGTACAAAGATGATGCGACTTCTCACTCGCATGGTAAAGGGAAGGCGACTGAAGAAGATGAGGAATACATCGAGGATGATGATGATGATGAAGATGACGATGGTGGTGACGATGGTGACCAAGATGAGGATGATGATTACGAGGATGAGTAGTTGGATATTCACGCGGCCTACCCTTTTGGCACTTGTTGACAAAGGGGGAGTGTTAGGCTTTGATTTCTCTTTGTAATAAGTTAGTTGGTCTTTATGTTTTGGAACTTTAAAACTTCTAGCGTGTACGAACTATGTCATGTGGTGGCAAGCTTGTGATGGATAACCATTTATATGTGTTTGTGTTGAATGATTGTAGGACAAGTTTATGATTATCTATTTATCTTATTAGCTTACACTTGTTTCTACTTATGATGGTGAATGTATTTTGAATGGCCATGTGCTGCTCTAATTTTTTTTTCAATCTTGGCCATCATATTCTCTTTACTTATTGTGTGAAATACATGTCATATTGCATTTCTTTTCACACATATCTATTTGTTCACACACTTGTCACACCCCACGGATTGCAAAATTTAAGGGGAGCTTTTGTCTTGATGTATGCAAATCAAGTATAGAGGATACTAATTGAAATTCAAATTCATGCATACATCAAAGGGGGAGCTTTCATAAATTTTGGGTTTCAAAAGTTTTAAAATCTTTCATTCCTACAAAAGCCTAAGTAGGTTGTCATCATTACCAAAAAGGGGGAGATTGAAAGTGCATTTGCCCCCTATATGGGTTTTGGTGTATTGATGACATCCAAATTAGGGACTAATGTGATCTTAATGAGGTATGTCCGCAGCTATTAGTCCCATGAAAGACTCAAAGAGTTGATAAAGATGAAATGGTATCCCTCAATTCTTGAAGCTGTAAAGGCAAATGAACTCAAACGCTCTCCAAAGGTTTTTATTTTGTTTTTGAGTTTAGGATCTGCCGTACTATAAAGAGGGATGCAAACTTAGTTGGTCTGAGGAAGATAGAGTGGCTCATGCATTAAAATAAAATCAAAAGAGAGACACTCTAGCACTTCATGAGCACATAGGATAATTTTCTGTGACTGTCGATGTCCGGAGCCCAACGTAAGCCAGAACTCCCGACAGTCAGAAGTCATGACTCTTGCCAAAAGTTCTGACTCCTAGTCACTTAGCCTATGTGGTGACTGTGGACGTCGGAAGTCCCCGACGTGAGTCAGAACTCCCGACAGTCGGAAGTCTTGACCCAACCCGGGAGTCCCGGCATTGGTGGTTCTGCTGGGCCTGCTATCTGTGCACATCGGAACTCCCAATGTACATTGGAAGTTCTGATTGTCGGAAGTCCTCGACCCATGTCGGGAGTCCTGATACCTGTTGCGCGCTGGCTGGGTGTTAAACTACGCACGTCGAAAGTCCCGACGTTCGTTGGAAGTTCCGATCATCAGAAGTCCCGATGTTTGCTGGGAGTTCCAAACACTGACCTGCATGTGCGGTCTTCTGACTCTTTGTGAATAGTGTTTTTTGTTAACGTCGGAAGTCCCAAGATCTGCGTCGGAACTTTTAATGTAGATCTAAACGGTTAGATTTTCACTTGGAGTATAAATACCCCTCTCTTCACTTCTAACCGTTATGGACTCATTAACAGCTAACCCACTTCATGCTCAACAACTCCTAAGCAACTAAAGCACCCCTCACCTTCCCCCTTTGCTCCAATCTTCGATTCCCTTGGGGTTTGAGTGAAAGGAGAGTGGATTAAGTGAGAGCGTCACTTTGGATAGCTTGAGCACTTGATTTCTTCGTCAAGCCGGTTGATTTTGCGTCTTTTACTCTTGGGGCTTTGCCCCTAGCTGGTTAGGCATTGCCCAAGAGCTTCCATCTTGTGGAAGAGCCTTGGGAAGTTTGTATCACCCTTCGATTTCTTAGTGGAAAGCTCAAGTGACCTTTGTGGTCGCTTTGAGAGAGGCAAGGAGGTGGAAAAGACTACGACCTTGGTGGTCACCTCAACAACAAGGACGTAGGAGCTCCTTAGTGGGTTTGCCAAACCTCGGGATAAATCCTTGTGTCCCGTGTGCTTGTTATATGATTGTTAGAAATTACTTGTATGTGTTTGTCTCTTTGTCTCCCAACTTTCCATTTAGGGTTTGGATTCGATCTATGGTTTGGAGGCATTACGGCATCAAGGGAGTGACCCAACATCTTCACCAACCACTAGAAAGTGAGGTTTGTAAGATTATTTATCTGCAATGTTAAATTTGGCACTACTTTTGTAGGTTCACGTAGGCGTTGGAACTGCTGACGTTTGCATCGGAACTTCTGACAACGTCGGGAGTTTCGACCCAAACGCTGGGACTTCCGACAGTGACTGACAGATTTGAACTTAGCATTTGTAGTAAATATTTAGATACGCCTATTCACCCCTCCCTCTAGGCATTGTTAGATCCTTTCAGCTACAAATCCTATCTTTCTCAAAGTGAACATTTATTGGTCCAAGGATATGTTCATCTTTTAGAAGTTTGGCCAAGTTCCTCATCCCAACATGGGCTAGTTGGCGATGCCAAAGCCAAGGCATGCTAAATTTTGCCACTAAACAAGACTCAAGCTTAGCTTTACTTTTGTTAAAATCAACTAAGTAAAGCTTGTTCTTTAATTGACCCATAAAGACAATAGAGGAATTCTCCCTTCTAAGAATTCCACACCCTTATCCGAAAAAAGACAATTATAGCCCATCTCACACAATTGAGAAACGGACAACAAATTGTAACTCAACGAATCAACATGTAATACATTTGTAATTGAATGCTCAAGGGTTATAGAAACTTTACCAAGACTAATCACATCCCCCTTTGAATTGTCTCCAAAGACAATATTTTTATTTGAGTGCGTCATCAGGGAATATGATGAGAACATACTCATTTCTCTGATTATATGATTTGTACATCCACTATCAAGCATCCAACTTGATCCACCGGAGGAGTATGCCTACAAAACAAGTTTAGTTGCTAGATTTAGGTCCCCACTTTGACTTGGGGCCTTGCATGTTAGTCACAAGAATCTTAGTACCCAAATAGAAGTATTCCTATATATGTTGGTTTCCTTTCCAACATATTTTGGAACCACTTTTACACCGCTGTTGTTTCCTCAAAACAAAGCAAGATGTCAAGCTTTGTCGAGGTGCATAAGTCTTTTGGTTGATAGGCATACTTGTTCTTGGTGGCCCACATTGATTCCTTAGGCCTCTAGAAAACCTATTTCTCCTAGTTACACCTTCTTCTTGGGTTTATTGGATCAGGAACAAAATTAATAGCCTTCCCATTTTTGTGAGGCGCGGCACTGCCGGGCACTGCCGCGGTCTGTGTAGGCTGATCTATACCAATTTTGCCCTTCCTCTCAAACTGCACACACTCATAGTCATTCACTATCCTTCTTCTATTTGTCTTGGCTCCTTTTGTGTGACCGAGCCCATGCTTGATTGATGGATGTCTTCCTTGCTTGAATTGTGGCTCTTTTGATTCATCAACCTTCTTGTCATTGGATTGGGCCACACTTATCCACCCTTTTCCAATGACTTCATTGAGCCTAGCAATCTACTTTCTCATAGCTTCCATGTTTACAAGGTTACTGGAATATGCATTCAAAATCAAGATTAAAACATTTTCCATAGCCTTGACTAGTGGAGGGAGTAGAGGTTCCTTTGCCTTATGGAGATGTGAGTTGCTATCCCAAAGAATGCCATATTGCATCTCAAGTTCTTTGTGCTTTTCATCCAAGTCATAATACTTTTTCTTGAGAGCTTTATTTGCTTTCTTTATAATAGCATGGTCCTCTTGCTCTTTGGCCAAAGCCTTGCACAAGGATTCCAGCCTCACTTCTCTCTAATGCAAGAGCTTCTTAGCTAGCAATGTAGAGATCCTCTTGTTGGATAAGAGTCTCTTCTCTAGATTCTAGCTTGGCTTTGACACTCTCTAAATCCTCCATTAGCTTAGTAATGAATAATTTGGTTTTTCAATCCAAAATTTTAGTTACCATGTTTATTTCTTCATCACTAGATTCATCATCACTAGAGCTATCACTAATATCACTACTAGAGATATCACTAGGAGGTGGAGGAGATTTGGCCTTCGATTTAGATTTTACCTTCTCACCCTTTGCCATGAGACAAGTGTGAGGGGAGTAGTAGTCATCATCAAACATGCTGTTGAAGAGCCTTGGTGTAGGGGATGACTTATGAATAGCAATAGTTGCAACCTTCTCAGTCCTCTTCACTTATGCTCTCTTTAGTTGAGTCCCATTCAATGCCCAATGTGAGCCTCTCTCATGTACTTCTTGCTCTTCCTACGATCGGCCTTCTCATCTTTCTTGTCCTTCTTGTATTTGTTGTCCTTGATCTCATATAGGAGACTTGGCAATGAAGTGATCGGCTGCTTCCACAATTATAGCATGTCCTCTTTTCTTGTTTGGAAAGCTTTCTCTTCACTACCTTGCAGCCTTGCTTCTTTAGCCCCTTGTGATACCTCTTCATAAAGAGAGCACCATCATCAACTTTCTCATATTGATCATCATCATTTTTGCCTTTCACTTGAAGATGATGTGGTCTCTACTCTTTCTTGAACTCGCTTGCTTGCTTTGGGCTTGCTAGTTGAAGCTTGTTGGTTGAACTTGGACTTGCTTGTAGAGCCTTGCTTGCTTGATTTGTTGGCCTTGAGAGCTACATCTTTGATCTTGATGCCCTCTAGCTTTGCTTGTAATTCTTCAAGTTTCTTCCTCTCATTTGCTTCTTCTCTTTGCATGTCAAAGGTCAAGATCCTCCCAAGTACATCATTTGGTGTGAAGTACTCAAACTTCTTCTTGTCTCTAATTAGAGTCAATACTGGTCTCATTTCTAGGTGAATAAGCCTCCAACATAATCCTGACAACTTTATGATCATCTAGCTTATCACAACCATAGCCTCTAATCTTGCCCACCATATGTCATCAACCTATCAAACATCTCTTGTGGCCCCTCTCCATCCAAGATTATAAATCGGTTGAGCTTTGACATCAACAAGTCAATTCTTGTCCTTTCTCACTTTAGTCAACCCCTTCATATGCTAGGTGCAAAGTGATCCCATATTTGCTTGGCAACATCAACTCCAGTCACTCTATTGTACTCATCACCATCTAAGGCACTAAGCAACACACTTGTGCCTTGACCATTGAGGTGAATGATTCTCATCTCTTCTAGTGTTGGGTTCTTAGGGATCAACCGGTGGCTCAAATCCATTGCAAACAATCTTCCAAATGCCAGGGGTGAAGACCTATAAGATAGGCTCTCATCAAGTGCTTCCACTAGGCAAAGTTAGTCCCATTGAAATGAGGTAACTTGCCCGTGGGCATATTGATGAATGACCTCCGATCATGGTTAGTCATAGGAATAGAAGAATAATTTAAGGATACAGTGGCATATTTGTTATTGTCGGCCTTGCCCTTTCCTTTCTTCTCCTTCTTGTTCCTCTCCAACACTTGGTATGACTCATCATCATCTCCATCTTCGGAACTACTTGATATGCTTGATGATGCATTTGTTGCCTTCTCTTCTTTTCTTCTTCTTCCTAGCTTCTCTTCTTTTTCTTCTTGCTTCTCTCTTGAGACTTCTTTGTTCTTTCCTTTGCTTCTTCTCCTCTAACCGCTACTCCTCTTTCTTCTTCTATGTTGCTTCTCTTTTAGGTTGCTTGCCTCCTTCCTTCTTCTTCTCTCAGTCTCATTGAGAGCTCCTTCATCATCGGTAGCCTCAAGATGTGGTAGCATGGTGGTTGCTTATTGTCGACATGCTCAGTTCGCTGTTGTCCGTGTCGACATCCACATGCTTGAGACTTCTTTGTTCTTTCCTTTGCTTCTTCTCCTCTAACCGCTGCTCCTCGTTCTTCTTCTCTATTGCTTCTCTTTTTAGGTTGCTTGCCTCCTTCCTTCTTCTTCTCTCATTCTCATTGAGAGCTCCTTCATCATCGGTAGCCTCAAGATGTGGTAGCATGGTGTGCTTGTTGTTCGACATGCTCAGTTTGTTGTTGTCTATGTCAACATCCTCCTGCTTCATGCTACTAGTTCCTCCTCTGGGCTCCATACCTCATGCGATGAATCGTATATGAGGTAACCTGGCTCTGATACCACTTGTAGGATCTCTGATTGGCCTAGAGGGGGGGTGAATAGGCCTATCAAAACAAACGCTCAAAATTTGATTAAATTCACCCTGCGGCACTACTGCTCTGTAGGGCGGCACTGCCAGACTACTGCACTACCGGGCTAGAATAGCGGTACTGTCGCACCTACAGACAACTTTGAATCATAATTCAAAATCCATGAACAAAAACTTAGATTGAAGAAATTTCCTAGTTTACTGTAGGTATGACAATCACAGATCAAGAGCTAGAAGTGGTAGGAACACCACACACAAGTAGATCGACTAGAAACCCTAGAATTCACCTCAACCATAATTGTCATGCAAATAATATAAATAAAAAACAAGTGACACAATAATTTATCCTGTGGTTTGGCTCACCACTAAGGCTTGCCTACCTCCATGTTGTTAAGGTTAAACACTAAGGCTTAGAGCTTTCTAACCCTTCCTCGTTCTCAAGTCAAGAGACTTAACTCTTGAGATGAGGGGTGAGTTTTATTAGCTTTAAGAGATAGTTACAAACCTTCCAGTGCTGCCACACAAGTTGACAAGCTCCACAGGCGACGCTCTAGCCAGCTAGGAGCCAAGCTCCAAGAGTAACAACACAACCACCGGTCAAAACGTGCACCAAGTGCTCTTTAGAGTTGGAGAATCAATGGAGCTACTCTCTAATCGAGTTTGGACACTTTTCCCTCAAGGATTGATGGGAAAATAAATGGATTTGCTTGAGGGCTTGAGGTTAACAATGGAGGGAGAGAGAGAGAACTCTTGCTCTATTTTGGGCATGCTGAATTGAGGAAGAAGAGGTAGAGGGCCATTGGAGAGGAAGAGAAAAAAGGTATATATACCCCCTAGCCTCCAACGACCACCGCACCCAAGAGGTCGGGCGAGACGGAGCCCGCAGCCTCGAGGTCGGGTGAGATAGAGCCCGCGACTTTGGGGTCGGGCGAGATGGAGCCCGCGACCTCGAGGTCAGGCGAGACGGAGCCCACGACCTTAGGGTCGAGTGAGACCGAGCTCGTACCCAAGGGGTCGGGCGAGACCTTTTAATATGTCTCGAGCCATCCGAGAAAGTCAGTGTGGGCACTAACTTCCTTGTGCCGCGACTCAAGTGCGGCAGTGCCACACCACGCAATACAGCAAGGATGATAGTGAAGTGTAGACTGTCTTGGCTATGAATCTGAGGATGCATGTGGTTGTTTGAGCACTTGGTAGCATATATTAGCTTAAGCATTGTGTCCTCCTTTATAGTACGGCTTTTTCTATACTCAAATTAAAAATATAAAAGAATTTAAACCTCCTTTGAGTTTGAAGCCATCTACATTTGTATTGGGGCTCCTCCATTTCGTATAACATCCTCGGATATATACATTCCCTGCTTGTCATCTTAATAAATCTCATTAGTTCTCTAATTGCGTGGTCATTATCATTAAAACGCACGATTAGGGCTTGATTGCACTTTCACTTTTATTTTTCAAAATCTGTTTCTTCAGCTACGGTGTTTTTTGTTCCTAATTTTTTTATCCGCAAGTTTTTTGTCTGGCCCGCGTATTCCTTTGTTGTAAAACTTCACCTAACTGCGGTGGTTTTTTGTTTGTTTTTTCTCAAATTAACATAAAAACAAATAATAAACACAATACTATTCTTTTGAACCGTTGCCCTTTATGTAGTTTGGTAATTTGATTAAAAACATATTTTATTAAATTCTAGATTACTCGATGGTCCAACCAATCAACCAGTGAACTAAGATCATGATCCGTTTAATTTCTAATCACGTCTAAACAAATGTCTCTGCAATCCTCGATGAGAGCTACCATGCGAAAAAATTGAGATGTATCCTGTCATAAGCACCAGAATTCTGGACACGTCAATAACTAACTCTTTGCCGATTTTAATCAGAGATTCCAACTATGGATTTTTATGGTCCTTGAAGATAATGACGAAAACCAAATATTTAACTATAGAAAAACATGGATAGTATAATTTTTTTCAATTATGATATATATTTACATCTAAATGTTTCTGTGCTTTGCAGCAGAAGGGAAAATAATATATTAATGTTGTATTTTGTATTTAATTTGATACAAGTTTCATTGGACACTATCATATTATTACCAATTTTAACTTATATTATAGATGTCATGGTTATCCTAAAAGAGAATAGAAGTTTTAAATTTCAAAGAAAGGAAAAACATAAATAGACATGCAGCACTTCCTATCATCGTTTTATATGAATGTATTTGATATTATTTTTCTCCCATTGTAATCCACTGGGCATGTTTGCTAGTTCTAACTAAAATAATTATCGAAATATTGAAAATGACAAACACTGTTCCAACGATCGCATGCATATGGCTGCAAACAACAACTTCGACTTGCGCTGTTGTTTAATGCTCACATCCGTACTGTTCCTTCTAGCTAAAATGAGACGAGTTTAGAAAGCAATTTAGTCCAAGATCTCATATAGGGACATCCGTACTCCAGTAGTTACAATGAAGACTTACAAAACTCACTCATATATTTTGAGAAACAAAGATGTGATGATGTTCGTAGCAAGCTACTACCTAGTTTAATTGTCTTTGTCCTAAAAGGAGTGTAATTTAGATATGCACAAAGTCTAACTATTTTAAATTTAACTAAATTTAAAAAAATGGTATCAACTTCTTTTTTTTCTAAGCATTCGATAGAGGCATAGAGCCTTACTCCCTCGTTCCAGAAAAATGTAAATCACACTCTTGGAGGAGTAAAACTTTCTCAAGTTTAACTAGTGCCGGGTTCATGAACCTAGGGTCCCCAATGGACCCGCTTCCCTGCCTAAAATTCGGCCCAGCAGATGGCGTAGCGACAACGCACGCCTCCCGGGCCGGCCCAGATACATAATGATAGGCCATGAGAATGATCCGGTCTTCGACCAGAATACCCGGCCTAAGGTGGGGACACAGTCCGACTCCGACCTTCTTTTCCGACCGGGGATACGCCGGACCTCTGCTTCGTGGCTCTTCCCGACCGACACGGTCGGGGACAGGCTGGGAAACAACCGACCGGGGATGTCCGCTCGGTGAGGGCCCAGGGATCAAGCGGAACAGATAAGGTAAGGCGCTCAAGTCAACCACAAGTCCACAATACCCGAAGGACCATACCCCACGCCTCCAGGATGGTGCCACCAGGCCAATGCCAGACGGGCACTATGCAACCTTCCAGTCGTGACATAGCACAAACAGTATTGTAGGCGCCGACGTTTGCCGTACTAGGTGAACACGGTAGAGCCTGCCATATGCATCTAGGCATAAACAGTATTGTGGGACGTCGACGACCGTCTCGTACCCAACGCCTAGACAACCAAGACTAGGTAGCACATTGTATTCATTCTTTCTTTCTCTGACTGTAAGGCCATCAGTGCAGCGGTGCAGCGGTTCAGTCCTTATACAGCCAGCAATGCAGCGGTTCAGTCCTTATACATCAGTTCACTTAATAGTTTCCAATATTGTACCAGTGCAGCGGTGCAATAGTTCAGTGCAGCCAGCAGTGCAGCAGTTCAGTCCTTATACAGCCAGCAATGCAGCAGTGTTTGCTACCATTGTTTACTGATTGTCTTTTTTTCTTGACTTACCAGAAACGATATGATAAAGATGATGCAGCCTTGGACTGGTTATAGCTACTGCTGGAGCAAAATGGAAGCTGTTTATGGCAACCCTAAAACGACAATTTTTTTTGATGAAACATTGACTGATGAGGAACTAAGGAACTTAAATGGACATAGAGTAGATGATGATGAATGTAATTCTCTTATCAAGTATTGGAGGTCTCCTGAGTCTCAAGTAAGGATTAACTAATATCAATCTATTTTTTTCAGTTACTTGCCTATTGGACTTGTTTTTATCAACGGCAAGAGGGAAAGACAATCGTGCAAAGTTGAAGTTTCTTCATACAGTAGGCAGTGTGAGATATGCTTGTACTGCACACAAAATGGTACAGAAACTTGTCATTGTCATCTCATTTGAATGGATCATTTTTGGGGCATTTTCACTTGTGCAAATTTAAAACTTGTAGGGTCAGCAACTTGGGCGCCCTCCTCGAAGAGAGGAAGTCTATATACAAACACATACAAGAAAAAATGGAGTACCTTTAAAGGCTAGCAGCATCAACAATTGTAAGTTTTTTCTAGAAAGCACGGACCAACACTAGTTTGCTGCATGAAATATATAAATCTTGTATAATCGTCGATTCTTCAAGAGTACCATAGTAGCCAGCTAGTGTAAATTTTGTTACTACCTCCAAATACTAATGATTGTATTTGTGGTAGCTTCTGAGGAATTCTGTTAGTAATTAACAATCAGCACAGTACAGAAACCCGTGGAGAAGGCTCATGTGAATAGGACACGTACCTAAGCCTATGCAAATTTGAATTTACTATGTGTGAGTTAGTAGAATGCATGATTATTAACTTCAAAGTTATAGTCTAGTCGAAGTTAATCTTAAAGTCAAAGATTTATAAACAACATATTCATTCTTCCTAAGAAAAAAATGAGCTGAAAAAAGTTTTGAAGCCCGTCCGGAGTTGATGGATAGGACAATTCAGCAAGGTGATGCTTTTGCTACTGTTTATGGAGTAAAGGAGCCAGGGTGATTGCTTTTGGAGTACAACTTCGGTTTTTGTTTTCGGACTCGAACCGGATGGTGATAGGTTTTATTGTTTTTGACTAGCAACCTGATGGTGCTAGCTTTTGATCAATGTTTGATCATTTTCGGTTGATGGCTTTTGCTCAATAGGGAAACAATGGCTGATGGTTGTATGCTTGTATGTTGGCTTGATTCAACAAGCTAGTGACATGATTACATATGTACTCGTTTTTTGATATAAATGAATGAGAGTATGACTTATGGTCATTTGTGATGTGGTCATTTGTGTATGTCATCCAAAATCTGTATAATATAATTTCAATATTGTATTGGGTTTACACTTTTTTTACCTATTTAATTGAGCTCGATGGACTGTTAGTTGTTAAAAGTTCTTATTGCAATGAACCGTCGGTCGCTAAAAGTTCTAACATGTTGTTGGTCACTAAAAGTTAGACCGTCGAACTATCCGTTGCTAAAGATGATGTCTGTCGCTGTATACATATAACGACGGCTTCATTAGCAACTGCAGGAGTCCGTCACTATAACCTTTAGCAACTGACTAACAATCACTGTACACCCCTTTCAGCAACTCTAAATCGGTTGTTGTTTTAAGGTTGTGGTGTAGTGACTGTTTGGTTAACAAGGAGCCTTCCAAAGTAAATGGCACTTTTGACTTTTTAGATCAAATCTGTTGGTCAACTTCAGAGACTGCATTGTCTGAGGTTAAATCCCCAACATAACTGTAGGCTGCTACATAAAAGCGAACATGCACATCACAATTAGCTCTAGCAATTAGCCAGCTACTCCCTCCGTCCCAAAATAGATGACACTTTTAACTTTTTATTAGATATTATGTTTGATCATTTGTCTTATTCAGTTTTTTGCAAATAATAAAATAATGAGTCATTATTAAATTATATCTAATAATAAAATAACTCACAATATAATAAATAATATTTATACAAAAGTTTTAAATAAGACGAACAATCAAATAAATATCTAAAAGCTAAAAACGTTACTGCTACCACGCCATTAGTAGGGGGTTGTACAGTGCCATGTTTACCACAACTGTGCCACAGTAGCCTCAAGTCTTTGCGGTATGCACTGCACTGCCACTGCACTAACCGACACGTTGTAGAGCAAACAACACAAGGGGCGTGTTCTTTTTCACGGGAGAAAGGACTCGAGACCCAAGGGCCTGTTGGTTTTCATAAGTTAGATGACTTATTAAGTCAGGTGACTGAAAACCAGTGACTTATAAGTTATGCCTGTTTGATTGTAGATGACTTATAAGCTCATTAAAGGTGTGGGCCCCACGCAGAAAAGGGTGACTTATAAGTTTTAAGCAGGGGGTGAACTAACTTAAAACTTATAAGCAGGGGTGACTTATAAGTTGGTGGTGTTTGGCAAAATAAGTCACTTATTTCACTTTTTAACTTATAAGTAGATGACTTATTTGGAACCAAACAGACCCTAAGGCCCTGTTTGGTTTCCATAAGTCAGGTGACTTATTAAGTCAGGTGACTTATAAGTTGATGGTATTTGACAAAATCAGTCACTTATTTCATTTTTAACTTATAAGTAGATGACTTATTTAAAACCAAACAGACCCTAAACACTAGAAACTAAAATATAGTAGTTCCCTTAACTAACTACTAAGCCCGTACCTCTCATTCTCTCTCCTCACTCGTAGTCTCTCTTCACCTTCTAGTCCTCGAAAACAAACACCATTTTAGTAAAAAAAAAAGAACACGCCCCAAGTCACGACACAACGGACCAGAATGCCAGATTCGATTCCATGGCACTGCCGCTCAGCCTGCCCTGGGTCCGACCCTTTCCCGTGTTCGCGGCTGTGGACGGGGCCCCACCGATCCTCCACTGCGGAGCGCAACATGCCACCACAAGACGTGGTAGAGAAAAGATCTCCCGCTGCGGGCGTCCTGCCGGCTTCCCCGGTCCCCCCCTGCCCTGCGGCGCTGCGCAAGGACGAGATCAGGAGGCGCTGCGCAAGGACGAGATCAGGACTCAGGAGAGAGAAGGTGTGCCGGCGTCCACCCCTGCAAACAACTGCAGGCAGGCAGGCGGCCAGGCGCCTGCCCAAGTGCCCAGGCCCACCTGACACTGGACTCCACGCAGCAGGCGCAGCAGAACGGTGGCCCCGTACATGGAGTCCCGCATTGGTGGCAGCAGCTTTTCGCCAGGCGGTGTTTGGATCCCAGAAACGCTAATTTTTAATCTCTATGGCATCAGATATTTAAATACTAATTTAAAGCATTAAACATAAACTAGTTATAAAACTAATTGAATAGTTAAAGACTAATTTACAAGACGAATTCAATAAATCTAATTAGTCTATGATTTACCACTATGATACTACAATAAACATGTGTTAATGATGGATTAATTAGACTCAATAGATTCATCTTATAAATTAGTCTCTATCGGTGTAATTAGTTTTATAATTAGTTAATATTTAGTCCCTCTAATTAACATCTAAACGTCCGATGTGACATGAACATAAAATATAGTCCTTACCGGGTCATTTTTTGTTGTTGTTGTTGTTGAGTTGTTCCTTATCATTAATAAGTATCTTTCTCACTTCTCAAAGAGTCAAATATTTTCAACTTTGATCAATATATAAGAAAAATATTAATATTTGTAGTACATAATTAGTAATATTAGATAGATCATTGAATTTATTTTTATAATAAACTTATTTTAAGATATAAAGGTTGCTTATACGTGCTATAAATCTAGTCAAACTTAGACGGACACGATTAGCCAGTATGCACACTGTAGTTTGTAAATGTGGAGCTAGACTAGCTGCACTCTGCTCTGCCCGCCAAGCCCTTGCTAGTGCCTAGTCTGCTGCTTGCTATCACTGCTGATGCAAAATGCAGGTAGCTGGTCATGCACCAGTAGTAGGACTAGCATGGATGCAGAATTCAGATGTCCGTATGTATGCATGGATGGCAGCACCGTGCTCTAGTGGCCTACGGAGTACCTGGTCATCAGCTATACTGGCAGCACCATTGCAAAATTTTTCACATTCTCCGTCACATCGAATTTTTAGACGCATGCATGAAGTATTAAATATAAATAAAAAATAAACTAATTACATAGTTTAGACGAAATCCAGGAGACGAATCTTTTAAGCATAATTAGACTTTGATCGGACATTTGTCAAATAACAACGAAAATACTACAGTAGCCATTTTGCAAAAAAAATTTCATCTAAACAAGGCCTCGCAGAAAAACGAAAAAGAAAACAGCTACGGAGTACATGCATGCATGCAACTATGCAAGTGCAACACTGTATATACAGTATGGTTGCTTCTGGAAGCTCTTTAAAGAATTTAATTATAAATGTCCAATTCAGTAATATATTATCGGCCTGTTCGGTTGACTGGTTCATATCGTTGTTGGTTCGTGAAGAAATACTGCTGACTGGTTTGTGTGAGAGAAAAATATTGTTCCAGCTGGAAATTTACGATCGTTTACGACAAGCCACAGCCAAACGAACAGGCTGTACGTCGTCTATGTGCTTGCTTACTCCTATATAGCAATAAGCAGCATGTTCGGCTGGACTTATACGATCGTGGATTATAAGCTATAATAATATTTTTCTCTCACACCAAACTAGCCAAATCAGTCAGCAGTAAATAATCCACGATCGTTTACGATGAAACGAACATGCTAAATGTTCGTACGAGTGCATCTCCTTGTCCAAATACCTACCAGTGTATAGTCGCGTACGTATGTCATTGAACACTCACACACAGGATTCATTAAAAATAAACTCGCAGATGGCAAAGCAGCAACTACACTCTCCGTAAAAAAAACTAATTCTAGCTGAACACGGATTCGAGCTTTGAACCTGGACCGCTAGCGTTTTTTTTTACGGAGGGAGTAGCTTCGATTCTCAAACAGTACAGTGATTCGGATATTGACGTGCAGATCGTGTAAAACAGGGGTCAATTGAATGCAACGTGTGTCAGAAGGGTGAGCCGGGAGGGTAAGGTGCTGGCGATGTGGGCCGATCGAGCCTACAGTAAGGCCCCGTTTAGATGCAATCCAAAATCCAAAAATTTTCAAGATTCTTCATCACATTAAATCTTGCGGCATATGCATAGCATTAAATGTAGGTAAAAAGAATAACTAATTGCACAGTTTATCCGTAATTGACGAGACAAATCTTTTAAGCCTAAATAGTCCATAATTGGACATTTTTTTACCACGTACAAACAAAAGTGCTACAGTAACCAAAACCCAAAAATTTTCGTATCTAAAAGGGCCTAAACCGCAAATCCAAAAAGCATTTGTGCTTTTCCATCCTTTCCCATCCCACCTTCTGCATTTTATCTTTACTTTTGCAGGAACCAGCTGTACTTTTGCAGGGAGCAGCAGCAGCTGTTGCAGGACGATCGGCCATGGCATGGAATGCAACCGCACTATCACAACCGAAGAGTATGTACTATTTGCATCGCATCTTTCATCGTTGGGCATCTTTTTGACCGAGTGCAGTAAAGCATTCTGCATCGTGCCAAATCCCTCCTTTTTTCTTCCGGAGCAAGTAAATTTTTGCAAAAGAACCAGATTGCATTTAGTTCCACCCCAACTTCTAAAAAGTTGCTACAGTACCTGTCACATCGAATGTTTGCGACCCGTGCATAGAGCATTAAATGTAGACGAAAAGAAAAACTAATTGCACAGTTTGGTGGGAAATTACGAGACGAACGTTTTGAGCCTAATTAGTCCATGTTTAAACACTATTTGTCAAATAAAAACGAACGTGCTACAGTAACCCTAAAATCCAAATTCCTACTACTAAACCCAGCATAGAAGAAAAAATAATATCACCAGGAGTTGGCAGGGAGGGTGCGACAGAGACGGACGTACCCGTGCCAATCGGAACTGGTGTGCCAATTTTGCTAGGTGCACACGAGACTCTGGGCCTGTTTAGATGAAATTAATCCAAGGGCTTGTTCGGCTGGTATTAAAGCCGACTTATAAGCCGGCTGAAGCTGTTTTGTTGTGAGAGAAAAATACTGTAGATTCTAGCTGATAAGCCGGCTGATAAGTTCAGTAAATTAGCTATAACCCATCTAACTTTTCTATAACCCATCTAAAGCCGGCTGATAAATTAGTTATAACCCATCCATTAATCCTCCTGTTTGATACACTGTAGCTAACTTTTAATTAGCTAGCAATTAGCCCTTAGATCTAAATGGACCATCCATCAAGAAGTTTAGACCTGCTTTAGATTGTTTCCATACGTGCACACGTGCAAGTTCGAGACATAGGTGCGCTCCATCTGCTGTCACGCCGCCATGTTCTACCCCATGTTTTAAAGGCGGTTAGGCGTCCAGGCGAGTGCTTGGTACGCCTGGACGCCTAGGCGACGCCTAGGCGACAAGGCGCCACTGTTTTCCAAGGCGAGCTGGGTACGCCTGGACGCCTAGGCGTCGGCTAGGCGACGCCTTTAAAACACTGTCTACCTCCTCATCTACATGTGCTTCAAGCCTTCGACGACGAACGATTTGGTAGGGATATGGGGACGTACTGTACCCCCGTATCGAACGGCCCGCGGAGGCTGCGATGTCCTGCAGGTTGCCGCTTCATTTGGTCGCCTGTCTAAACTAATAGAGTATATACTATAGGACCGAGCTCCCTAGCTCTGTCGTTAAATAAATTAATTTCTAGAGTTTCTTGAGTCGAACTTAAAACTAAGAAAACTTAATTAAATTTAATTTATAAAAAGATCAGTAAGACTTATGACACTTAAATTTAGTATAATTAGAAATAACATATACTCCCTCCGTATTGGTAAATGAAGTAGTTTTGCATAGGATTTAGAATATCAAGGCGTGACTAATTAGGATGTATTTTTTCCTGTTTGCCCTTATTAAATAAAGCTACGGGTTATATCTAAACAACAATTTGAACAACAGGGCTGGTTAACGTGCCAATGCCCAAGGCAGGTGGTACAAGGTTCGATTCCTCTCTGCGCGACGGAAACAAAGAGACGGCACGGGGGCATTCACGTCCAAAACAAGGTTATAAGAGATCTAAAACCAGGTTTGGGCGTTTGGGTTACCCAATTTTTTGGGTCGGGTAATTCGGGTAATGAAAACTGCTACCCGATGTTAGTCCTGAAAAAACACTACTCGTAATTTCGGGTACCCGATAATTCGGGTTTAGGTATTCCCGATATACCTGAATTTATAAAAAAAAATAACAACACACAATATTTAGTAGCAATTTATATATAATTTTAGCAGCAATTTATATAGAATTTCAATAGCATTTTATAGAGAATAATGTATTACAGTCACTTGTTCAAACAGAGAGCATTATATTCTAATAAAGTGACAAGTTCAAGTGTTCAACTAACAACACATGATAAATACAAAGAAATAGACAAATCACTAGTAGAGAACAGACCTTTGATCCTCGGTCAAAATGGGCTCTAGTCCTGGCATTTTTTGCGCCCGGGACTAGAGATACCTTTAGTTCCAGTTGGTGGCTTCAACCGGGACTAAATGTCCCTCCCAACGGCTACTGCGCCAGAAAGAGGTGGCAGGGACCTTTAGTCCCGGTCGGAGCCACCAACCGGGACTAAAGGTAGACTTTTACTCCCAGTTGGTGGCTCCAACCGAGACTAAAGGTCCCTGCCACCTCTGTCTGGCGCAGTAGCCGTTGGGAGGGACCTTTAGTCTCGGTTGGAGACACCAACCAGGACTAAAGGTCCCCCCTTTATATCCCGGCCGTCTCCTTCTTCCTCCCTGAGCCCGAGCTCAGCACATTTTGAAGCTCACTGCACTAGTTCTTGCTTCCTCCCTCCATTGTTTCTCCATCCATTCTTCGATTCCTACGTCGATTTCTTCGATTCCTCCGTCGATTCTTCAGTTCTAAAGGTTACCAATCTCATACTCTCATTTTTCACCATTGTCTTATCTCATTTTGTTCACTATATATATAATATGGTTCTTTATTGTGGGTTTTTTTTCATTTATAAGCAATTTGAGCTCAAAATCACTTCAAGCTTGCATATTTACATGAAGGAAGGTTAAAGTAGCTATTAAAAACTAGTATTCACCATTCATTTGTAGCATGCATAGCACACTTCATTGTTTAGAGATATAGAGAATTTTAGAGTTGTTTAATTTTATTTGTTTATAAAATGAGAAATTTATAGTGTATTAAAAATGAGTATAGGGACGAGTGCCTCCGACTGGTATGACAGATGCAATGCAAGGCCGTGCAATAGGAAGCAAATCCGTTCTCTTTTGACGATATGCCCGAACAGCTGGCCTGACAGATTTGGTGGTTGAACGGGTCCGTCGGCCGTCGCTGTGCGACTGTACGACAAAGAACGAAATCGATCGACCATAGTATTTTATTGTCCGGAGTCCGATCCGGGGTGCAATGCAACACAATGACAATTGACAATGCGTTGCTAGGTCAAAATATGATCATTTCTATGGACTCCGCGACTAAACATTTTATTTTAACTTTTTATGAAATGAAAAACTTAGAAAATAGTTAGAAAATTATAGAAAATCCGTACTGGTTGAACTTGCGGACCGTGTTCAGCTCGGCCAGCATGTTCTCTGCCGAGCGGTAACGGACATCAAGGAGGAGCTTTGATTCTACGAGGGAGAGCGGCAACGGTCGTGGAAGACCGTGTTCCCTTCCTCGTAGAATTGGAGCTCTTCCTTGACCAAGTACGGTGCCGTCCGGTGGAGAAATGCTCGCCGAGATGATCACGTAAGCAAGGTCAACTAGTACGGATGGTTATTTATTAAAACATGTTTTTGAGCTATAAATCCTGCTGGCCGTCTTCTTCCTCCCCGAGCCCGCCCGAGAGCTTAAGTTCACTATATATATATGGTTCTTTATTGTGGTTTTTTTTTCATTTGTAAGCAATTTGAGCTCAAAATCACTTCAAGCTTGCATATTTACATGAAGGAAGGTTAAAGTAGCTAGTTGAACTAGCGGACCATGTTCATTTCGGCGAGCATGTTCTCTGCCGAGCGGTAACGGACATCAAGGAGGAGCTTTGATTCTACGAGGGAGAGCGGCAACGGTCGTGGAAGACCGTGTTCCCTTCCTCGTAGAATCGGAGCTCTTCTGTGGCCAAGTACGGTGCCATCCGGTGGAGAAATGCTCGCCGAGATGATCACGTAAGCAAGGTCAACTAGTACGGATGGTTATTTATTCACACGTCCTGATATCATCGCAGTAGTCTGTTAATCACCGTACCCAAACGTAGTATATATATAAATATAAACGATAATCGATTGTTATGTGTGTACACTCCCATTCTTCTGTTAATTTTGCGGAAATATCATGTGAATTACTTACCTGCCGCAGTAAAAGACAAGAACACAATGACCATTAAAAATATCATTGTTTAGAGATATAGATAATTTTATAATTTCTTAATTTTATTTGTTTATAAAATGAGAAATTTATAGTGTATTAAAAAATGAGTATAGAGAGTAGATGGCAACTGCTTCCGGGTCCTCGGCCTCTCATAGGTTTCCAAAGCGACTTAGGCCGGGCCTCCCTCTCATTCCATGCGGCAAGTGTCGTGATGAGACGAAGATTGTGATGGAGTACCGAGTGAAGAAAGAGGGTCCCAACAAGGATCATATCTTCTACAAGTGTCCGAATCGCAATGTGAGTTAGTTTATCATATTTAATGATTATGGTTAGTTTATACCTATTTTCATGATGATTGTGATTAAAGTTCTAATTTTTTGTTTTAATTTCAGTGGGATGGCAGTGGACGATGTCCAGGCTTCTATTGGGAGGAAGAGTATGTTGAACTCGTGCAAAAATATCTTGCACAACAGGTAGATACGGCGGCTAATGAGGCAGTGATCCAGCCGAAAAAGCCCAAAGATGTTGCACAATCGGGGGATCTGTCTGTTTTAGTTGAGATTGGTCGCGAAATCCTTGTGCTCCTGAAATGTATTTTAGCTTTAGTTCTTTTAGTGGTAGTTGGGATTGTCTATATTGTAGCGATGCTTTCATAAATTTGTACCTTTTATGGTGGCACGCATGTTGTATAAATAATTAATTATGATCTAGGTTTTAATATAGTATTTATGTCATGTAATGCAGATGAGCCGGCATTGGATGTACAATGCTGATCGCCGCTCCCAAGAGTTCATTGACGGCGTGCATTCTTTGTTACGTGCGGCCGAGGCAAACAAACGCGACGGTTTCATGTGCTGCCCATGTGCCATATGTAAGAATACGGTGGAATATCCTTGCTCAAGGACTCTTCATTCACACTTGTTCAAGTCAGGTTTTATGCCAAACTATATTTGTTGGACGAAGCACGGATAAACCGGCATTGTAATGGAAGAAGGTGAAGAAGAACAATGGGACGACAATGATATTATTCTCGATGGTGCGTGCTTCAATGATACTGCAATGGGAGAAGCTGAAGAAGAGGTAGCCGCAGAAGATGAGCCGGCTGATGATCTTTGTCAGGTCATTCGTGACACACAAAGAGAATGTGAAAGTGAAAAGGAGAAGATCAAGTTCGAGCGGATGCTAGAAGATCACAAGAAATTGTTGTACCCAACTTGTGATGCAGGGCAGAAAAAGTTGGGAACCACACTAGAATTGCTGCAATGGAAGGCAAAGAATGGTGTATCTGACAAGGGATTTGGAGAGTTACTAAAAATCCAAAAGAAGATGCTTCTGAAGGACAATGAATTGCCCGCCACTACCTATGAAGCAAAATAAGTTGTCTGTCCTATGGGGCTAGAAATCGAGAAGATACAAGCATGTCCTAATGACTACATCCTGTACCGTGGCAAAGAGTACGAGAAATTGGATGCACGCCCAGTATGTCATGCATCGCGGTATAAGATCAGGCGAGATGACCTTGGTGATGTTGAGGGCGAACGTCCGTGGAAGAAAATCCCTGCCAAGGTTATGTGGTATGCTCCTATAATACCACGCTTGAAACATCTATTCAGAAACAAAGAACATGCAAAATTGTTGCGATGGCACAAACAAGACCGTAAGGTAGACAATATGTTGAGACACCCTGCTGATGGATCCCAGTGGAGAGCAATCGACAGAGAATTCCCAGAGTTTGCAAATGACGCAAGAAACTTAAGGTTTGCTTTAAGTACAGACGGTATCAATCCTTTTGGAGAGCAGAACAGTAGTCATAGCACTTGGCCTGTTACTCTAAGTATCTACAACCTTCCTCCTTGGTTATACATGAAGAGGAAGTTCATTATGATGCCTATGCTCATCCAAGGCCCGAAGCAACCTAGCAATGACATCGATGTGTATCTGAGACCACTTATTGACAAACTTCTCATTTTGTGGAATAAAGAAGGTGTATGTGTGTGGGATGAGTACAAATAGGAACACTTTGATCTATGAGCATTGTTGTTCGTAACAATCAATAATTGGCCTGCTCTAAGTAATCTTTCAGGACAGTCAAACAAGGGATATAATGCATGCACACACTGCTTCGGTGATATTAGAGGTGTATTCTTGAAAAAATGTCGAAAGGTCGTGTACCTTGGCCATCGTCGATTTCTTCCTACAAATCACCTCATAAGAAAGAAAGGCAAGCATTTTAAAGGGAAGGCAGACCACCTGACCAAGCCTCGCAACCGAACCGGTGAGGATGTACTCGATATGGTCAATGATGTGAAAGTCGTCTTTGGAAAAGGACATGGTAGCCAACCTATTCCGAACGACGCTAACGGTCATGCACCCATGTGGAAGAAGAAGTCCATATTTTGGGACCTACCCTATTGGCAAGTCCTAGAGGTCCGCAGCTCAATCGATGTGATGCACCTGATGAAGAATCTTTGTGTGAACTTGCTAGGCTTCATGGGTGTGTATGGAAAGCCTAAGGACACATTTGAAGCACGATAGGACCTACGTTGTTTGAGAGAAAGAGACAACCTGCATCCAGAGAAGACAGATGATGGACGCCATTACTTACGTCCTGCCAGCACACTCTAAGCAAAGAGGAGAAGGAAATCATGTTTGAATGCTTAAACAACATAAAGGTACCATCTGGATTCTCCTCGAATATAAAGGGTATTATAAATGTGCCAGAGAAGAAATTATGTAACTTAAAGTCCCATGACTGTCACGTTCTCATGACGCAATTACTTCTAGTTGCATTAAGAGGAATTCTACCTCCAAATGTACATCTAGCCACCGTGAAGCTATGTGCATTCCTCAATGCAATTTCTCAGAAGGCAATTGATCCAACTGATCTAGCTAAACTACAGAATGATGTGGTTCAATATCTCATCAGCTTTGAGTTGGTATTCCCTCCTTCCTTCTTTGATATCATGACACACCTCCTAGTTCACCTAGTCAAGGAGATTTTCATTCTTGGTCCTGTGTTCCTACACAACATGTTCCCCTTAGAGAGATTCATGGGAGTCCTGAAGAAATATGTTCACAACCGTGCTCGCCCAGAAGGAAGCATCACCAAGGGCTATGGAACAGAAGAGGTCATTGAGTTCTATGTTGACTTTATTCCCGACCTTGACTCGATTGGTGTTCCTGAATCGAGACATGAGGGGAGACTAAGCGGAAAGGGGACACTAGGGAGAAAAACATATATTGGTACAGATGATGATTATTTTAATAAAGCGCACTACATAGTTCTACAGAACTCCTCTTTGGTAGATCCATATATTGAGACACACAAGGATCTCTTACGATCCGAGTTTCCAGGGAAGACTGAAGCTTGGATTACGCATAAGCACATGGAAACTTTCGGTGGTTGGTTGCGAAAAAAATGTCAAGGTGATGAGAGCATCTAGGAGCAACTGTATTTATTGGCTATGCAACCATCATGGCATATCGTCACATACAAAGGGTACGAGATAAATGGGAACATATTCTACACAGTAGCCCAAGATAAAAGGAGTACCAACCAAAACAGTGGTGTCCGCATAGATGCCACAGACCCGAATGGGAATAAGCAGACATATTATGGACGCATAGATGAAATATGGGAACTAGAATATGCACCTACTTTGAAGATTCCATTGTTCAAGTGCCAATGGGTCAAGGTGACCGGAGGCGGGGTAACAGTAGACAACGAGTATAGAATGACAATAGTAGACCTTAGTAATATTGGGTACAAAGACGAACCATTCGTCCTTACCAAGGATGTGAATTAGGTGTTCTATGTCAATGATATGTCTACCAAACCAAAAAGAGGGAAAACGATAATGACTCAACCAAAGAGCCAAAGCGCCACATAGTTCTTTCAGGGAAAAGAGTCATCGTGGGAATTGAGGACAAGTCGGACATGTTAGAAGATTATGAAAAGGATGACCGAATTCTGCCCTTCAAAGTGAACAAAGACCCTAGCATCTTAGTAAATGATGAGGACACTCCATGGTTATGACGCGATCATAACCAAGGGACATACGTAAAGAAGAAGTTCACTGCCGTGCCCACTTGATGATATAGTGATTTAATGTAGTGTGTGTTTGAGATATTATGTAATAATTGTGAATTCAGATGTTTATTATGTCGTGTTTCAAATTAAATCAATGTTTGATTTGGTGGGATTTCTCTCTCGAAAAGTTAAATTAGGATATTGAGTGATGAAAAATTAAAATATTAACGTTAAAATGATGTGAAAACAAATTTCCTGTCCAAAACCAATAGTTTTAATAATTTTAATTAAACACTACATTTTTGCATTAACAAAATAATAAATATTAGTTACATTATGTTTTATAATTATAACAAAAAATAAAAAAGTTAGGTTATAGACTTTTCCTATGTGCAATAAAGAAAAAGAAAATCCATATTTTTAACAAATAATTTTATGCCTTTTATTTAATTTACTATGTATTTAACAAGACTATTGCATTTCTATTAAAAAATTTGCTTAAAACAGGCGGGAAACGAAACTGCAGCCCACCTTTACTCCCGGGTTGGAAGCCCACCCGGGAGTAAAGGTGGGCTGCAGTTTCGTGGCCCGCCAAAAAAACCTTTACTCGCGGTGCTTATTACCAACCGGAGGTAAAGGTAAACCTTTGCTCCCGGTGCGTGTTACCAACTGGGAGTAAAGGTATACCTTTACTCCCGGTTGGTAACACGCACTGGGAGTAAAGGACCTTTATTCCCGGTGGGGGGATGGCACCGGGAGTAAAGGGGCGTGGCATATATATACCAGTGCCATCTTCTTTCTTGCGTTCTTCGCCGATTCCTCTCCCCCTACGCCCACGCCACTCAGCCCGCCACACCGAGGACGCCACCGCCACCCCACCCGACGCCGGTCGTCGCCACCGCCTCGCACGCGTCCGCGGTCCCCATGCCACCCCGCGCGCCGATGACCTCACGGCGCCAGCTGCTACCCGGCCGCCCTGGCCAGATGCACGGGCCACACCGGTACCGTACCCTCCAGTGCATTGACACGGCACGACGACGAGGCCGCCAACGCGCGCGGCTTCCTCTCCTCCATTCCCGAGGTACGCTGCTTGCTCCAATCCATCTCCAGGCTACACCGTGACCGCAACAGATCGATGATGAGGAGCACGCTGTGCTTGCTCCATTCCATCTCCATGCATGAAACACATGTTTTAGGCAAGTTCACTCATGGTAACCGTACTGTTGTTCAGGTTTTCTTTTCCTACGTGCATGCTCCTCTATTGATACAGTAGCTACTGAAATAAATATACATATAGAAAAAGGGATTTTATTTCAAAGGATACTAGCTCCAACGAATGAAAGAATAATTAGGCCAAACTATAAGCATGTATGTTGAGTCGAATCAGAATTTTAAATCCAAATAGTCATGTTCTATTATATGGAACCGTATCAATCAATGACCAACGTTCTTAGCTTGCAATACTAATACCGGTGGCAGCGCCATCGCAGTTGAACGAGGAGGCTTTGCGAGTACAGTACGTACCTCCTTTAGTTCATTAATTATTATGTACCAAATTAATAATTGTGGTAATAAACAAAACTTTCATCAATCAACGGGTGGTCCTCAAATTCGCATACGTACGTACATCAACAAATGTGTGTATCGATCACAAACCCAAATGTACTGATCACTTCACTGGATATACTTAACTAATTTTCATGGCACGTCGCACACGGTGTTCAGACAGGCATTATTCTCTATCGCGCTAACTATTATAAGAAAGAAAGCGCCAAAGAAACAGAAAAAAATTCCAGTGTATACGCGCCATCTATAAGCGCCATGCATTTCTATGTATAAGCGCCATGCGTTTCTATGTATAAGGCGGAGCACCACCGCCCTCGTTCACCCTAGGGTTTATACGGCGGAGCATCGCCGCCCTCGTTCGCCCTCGGGTTTAGGGTTTATACGACGGAGCACCGTCGCCCTCGTTCGCCCTAGGGTTTAGGGTTTATACGGTGGAGCACCACCGCCCTCGTTCACCCATGTGTACAAACATATATACGGTAGAGTGGAGCACCGCCACTCTCGTCACACTGCCCTCTCTCATGGCCTAGTCGATCAACATTCGTATTATCATTATCGTTAACGCTAAACAATCACACTAGGGCGAATTGCATCGGTGACTAGGGCGAACCGCGTTGTTGATGTCACCGACGTGGTTCGCCCTAGTCACTGACGCAATTCACCCTCGGCCATTTATGTATAGCGCTAATTCGCCCTAGTACCGACACAGTTCACCCTAGTGTGGCGAATTGCGTCCGTGACCGAGGGGCAAGATTTAATAATGCATATTATTCATAGATTTTATGCATGTAAGCAAATATTTGACGTACTATATATTGGTTTTGTTTTTTGAAGCTAGATGGCCGACCCAAGAAACATGGATGAGGAGGAGTTGATGATGAATTTGATCAACACAGTCACTCAAGGTGCCGGCGATGATGGTGCTAAAAATAACGTGCAAGAGGATGTAGATGACGGGAGTTAGTACTTAGCTCTTGAACAAAATGAGCAACAACATATTGGCCAAGTATATATTTTTTATTATTTGCTATATATATTATCATATGTCTTATGTGTGCTCATGACATTAAAAATAATGTTTATGTTTTGTAGCCCTCTGGATCGACATCAACAACTACAACGAAGAGTAAAAATGTTCGAGGTCCCAAAAAGCCATTGGAGGGCCGCTTCATCATCTCGGAGTTCAATGTGGATACAGGCGAACCGGGGGGGGGGGGGGGGCAAATAAAACGAAATTTGTGCACCATTGTGGTTACCTTGTACGGGACTGGCTCTCGATCAGTACCCGCGAATGGAAGAGGAAGACCAATGCTCCTCATATCAGTTTTGTCTCCGATCGTGACAAGATGCTAATTTGGAATGATGTCTTGGAACATTTCACGCTCCAAACAGATGGTTATAATGATATAATAGATGGTGATGAATTAAAGGAGTGAGTTAGGAATTGGGCAATGAAGAAGATGGCCACCCACTTTCAGACTTGGAAGAAACACATATACATGACGTATGTCAAGAAGAACATAGCACCAGATTTTACTGTCCCAGGCCCGATCTCAAAGCAGAGGCCCTATTGGGATGAGTTTGTACAGTACAAGACGTCGAAAGAGGGTGTGAGTCGTGTGATAAAGAACCAACGTAATGCCCAACAGAAGACATACCACCATAACTTGGGATCAGGTGGCTACCCGACTGCCATTAAGAAGTGGAACAAAATGGAAGCAGGCCTTCTTGCCAAGGGTATCACACCAGAATCACTCAAGTGGGGAGAGCGTGCAAAGAATTGGTTTTTTGCTCATGGGGGAACACTGGACCAGGAGATAGGGAAATGCGTTTATGGCGCAAGACTGCAAGAAGCAGCAGAAAGATTGTTTTATGCTCAGGGAGCTACTGCTAGTGGTGCGTTCAGGCCCAATAGAGAGAAGGATGAACTGACATATGCCATCAGGACTATTGAACATGGTGGCCGAACTAGAGGCAAAGGAAGTGTCTCGTGGGAACATGGATTCCCTCAGGACAGACCTTCCTACAGAAGCCGCCAGAGAAAGAAGGAAGAAGAGGCACAGCGGCTCCAGAGGTTGGAGGAAGCGGTGCGTGAAGCACAGGAGCGGGAAAAAACCCTTGAAGTGAGAATGCAGGAGGAAATCAGAAGGCAAGTGCAAATAGCAGTGAGTGCAAGCAAGCAGGCATCAGAGCCAGGAATCAACATTAGCCAATTTGTTCAGTTGAAAAGCAGCTGCGCTTCCACTGAGATACCAAATCAAGGGGACACAGGACTGCGCTTCCCTATGGATGACGTCACTGAACCTTGTACATCGTGTGAGCTACACATTCTGAAGGGGAATTCCACAATCAAGGTGGCTATCGGTCTTGTTAATCCTATCGACTGAACCAAGACATCAAGGATTCATGGGAATATAATCCAAGAAGGATATGCTACCATCTCGGTAGATAAAGCTGAAAAAGGTTTTAGTGATTTGCCTCTTGACATTCCTGGAGGTGATGGTGAGAAGACTTTAGGAGAAGCAGAGAAGACATTCATTCTATGGCGCAAGCGCTACATCATCATTCCTGGGATGTCGCCTCCACCTTCTCCTGAACTACCTCACCATAGGTGTGGATGAAAACACTACATCATTAATTTATATTGGCTTAAATAATTAACAATCTACTCATAATAATATGTCATTCCTTTTTTGTAGCAGATCCTCCCCCCAACCTAAATCTAATTGTTCAATTGCCAGATCATCATAGTGCTCTATACGATGAAAATGTGTTGGAAGGCGAGGTTGCATCCACACCATCTCCAAGGAGGTCTCCAACACCACAACCGCCACCTCCAAGGAGGTCTCCAACGCTGCTGCCACCACCTCCAAGGAGGTCTCCAACGCCTCCCCTGCCCCCTCCTACCAAGAAGCTAATTACTAGCAAGAGGTCAGCCCCGCAAATGAAGAACCAGTCCCCGCCGGCAAAGAAAGCCACCGTGAAACCAAGGGCTATTCCCAAAATAATATCTGAACAGAAGAAAGAAGTAACTGATGCATATAAAAAAGATATGTCCAGATTCTATGACAAACTTAAAAAGGATCAAGAAGCAAGGAGAAACCCGGAGAAACCATACTTCTTCGTAGCTCCAGATATTCTAAGAAAAAAGGTGGCTTCTTACCAGCAACAACAGCGGGAATCTCGTAAGCCGTCCAAATCAACGATAACGGACTATGACCGCACTCTCACCAAGTCAATTGAGGCGGCACAGAAAAAGAAGCGGGTAGGGAAAGGAGTTGCACAACTCGGACAATAATCGCACCAATCAGTCCCCCCGCTAGTTGTTGGTAATGAATATGGTTCGAATTTAGGATTAATGCATCAGGCAAATATACCTCCGGATGTCGATTTGGATCACCTTGGTGAATTTATTGAAGAGACTGGTCTCGACCTTTACCAGATGTTTGGTGATGGAAACATTGAGAGTACGACGGAGGTTGATATTTGGAAGAAAAAATTTGTACTAGGCCAAAGTCTATACAACCCTCAAGCCTTAGGTGATCTGGGGACGCAAATGTACCTGCTAAACAAGTGGTACATGCAGGCGTCTACCGGTGGAGACTTCTGCGTTGGTGTTAGAATTAGAGACGAACATTGGTTCCGTGGCGATGATGTTATGTATGTTGACTTTGCAGAATTTCATCAACTATGCCACCTGACCTCTCTGGACAAAGTTATCATTAGCTGCTATTGCTTGTAAGTAATAATTTTTTCGATCTATTATTAAACTCATCATATGTGTGTATATGCATATAAATTATCCTAACAAGTACTATATATATGCAGATTTACAATGACAGAGCTCAGAAAGGAAGGCTACAATGAAATTGGTTTTACTGATCCCCATATAGTATTCAAAGACCCAGTTACTCTAAAGCCTAATTGGAAGTCTGAGTCAGAGAGTAACCTCATAAACTTCTTAGTGAACCAACGCCACAAGAAGGATATACTCTTTCCCTACAACTTCAAGTGAGTGTTAATAATGTCGATCATGGCTCATATGTTGATTCTAGTTAATTAATGAGTGTTATGCGTTATATCCTATAAACACATGCAGCAATCACTAGATATTGATGGACATCGATCTGGTGAAAAGTCACTTGATAATCTATGACTCGATGAAAAAACCACAACAAGACTACCAAGATATGATACATATTATCCAGAGGTAATTTCGGTATCTCTAGCAACTATATATACACACAAACATGATGATTAACTATATCTGATGACGTGGCAAATTTTTTATTGGGCAGTGTTTGGAAAACCTTTATTGAGAAGCAACACATGGGAAAATGCAAAGCGCCACTGAATGTAATCCCTTTGAAAGTAAGTCCCCTAAATCGCATCATCTTTATTAATTAAACATATAGCTTTCACCGGATCACCAGATTGGATGACAAATCTTTTTCTCATAAAGTGGTGTCTGAGGCAGGAACAGGGGAACAACTACTGTGGTTACTATGTTTGCAAGTTTATCTAGGTGGTCTCCCAAAGAACTCCTACAGAGAGACTCAAAGTACGTTAAAAATACACTATATATTCATTTAATTATTATTATTGATTGTGTTACTATGTCTTTATATACATATATATATACATATATTAATTTATTTTCCTTTAATTCAAACCTGTAGGCTCGATGGTTGGAGAAAAAGGTCATACGGCAAGACCAAATCAAAGCAATTCAAGAGTCTATAGCCGGATTTTTTAATGACCATGTCATCGATTCTAAGGGCGAGTTCTACTTCGACCCAACACTGCCATGGAAGCCAAGCTAGAGGATGAGAGGAAACTTGTTATATCACAACAACTGTAATGCAATCTTTTGTAATATATGCACATGAAATAATATAATGTAAAATACACATATGCATGCATGCATGTAAATATATATATGATGCATGCATGCATATATATATATATATATATATATATATATATATATATATATATATATATATATATTTCTATGCTTGAATTGTGTGATTTAATACGTTCATTGTGCTTGAACCGAAACATACTATACGCGCGTATAAATATATAATTAGCAGTGTACAATACGACTTCGAAAACCTATTTTGAAAAGAAAACAAAAAAAATGAAAAGAAAAGAAAAAAGAAAAAAAATAACCTTTAGTCCTGGTTGGTATTACCAACCGGGACTAAAGGGTGCCGGCCTCGTGGCATGTCAGGAGGCACCTTTAGTCCCGGTTGGTGTTACCCACCGGGACTAAAGGTCCCCCTTTAGTCCCGGTTCCTGACCCGGGACTAAAGGACCCCCCTTTAGTCTCGGATGCTTGCTCTCGGGTGCGGAACCGGGACTAGAGGGGGTTCCCCACCGGGAGTAAAGCTCTGTTCTCTACCAGTGGTTAGTATTACATCAGCACATTACAAAACCCGTGAGAAGGCTCATGTGTAATAGGACACGTACCTAGCCTATGCAAATTGAATTTACTATGTGTGAGTTAGTAGAATGCATATTATTACTTCAAAGTATAAGTCTATCTAGATTTATCTTAAGTCAAAGATTTATAAACATACATATTCATTCTTCCTAGAATGAGCTGAAAAAAGTTGTTGAAGCCCGTCCGGAGTTGATGGATAGGACAATTCAGCAAGGTGATGCTTTTGCTGCTGTTTGTGGAGTAAAGGAGCCAGGGTGATTGCTTTTGGAGTACAACTTCGGTTTTTGTTTTCGGACTCGAACCGGATGGTGATAGGTTTTGTTGTTTTTGACTAGCAACCTGATGGTGCTAGCTTTTAATCAATGTTTGATCGCTTTCGGTTGATGGCTTTTGCTCAATAGGGAAACAATGGCTGATGGTTGTATGCTTGTATGTTGGCTTGATTCAACAAGCTAGTGACATGATTACATATGTACTCGTTTTTTGATATAAATGAATGAGAGTATGACTTATGTGGTCATTTGTGATGTGGTCATTTGTGTATGTCATCTAAAATCTGTATAATATAATTTCAATATTGTATTGGGTTTACACTTTTTTACCTATTTAATTGAGCTCGATGGACTGTTAGTTGTTAAAAGTTCTTATTGCGATGAACTGTCGGTCGCTAAAAGTTCTAACTTGTTGTTGGTCACTAAAAGTTGGACCGTTGAACTATCCGTTGCTAAAGATGATGTCCGTCGCTGTATACATATAACGACGACTTCATTAGCAACTGCAGGGGTCCGTCGCTATAACCTTTAGCAACTGACTGACCATCACTGTACACCCCTTTCAGCAACTCTAAATCAGTTGTTGTTTTAAGGTTGTGGTGTAGTGACTGTTTGGTTAACAAGGAGCCTTCCAAAGTAAATGACACTTTTGACTTTTTAGATCAAATCTGTTGGTCAACTTCAGAGACTGCATTGTCTGAGGTTAAATCCCCAACATAACTGTAGGCTGCTACATAAAAGCGAACATGCACATCACAATTAGCTCTAGCAATTAGCCAGCTACTCCCTCCGTTCAAAAATAGATGACACTTTTAACTTTTTATTAGATATTATGTTTGATCATTTGTCTTATTCAGTTTTTTTGCAAATAATAAAATAAATGAGTCATTATTAAATTATCGGTAATGATAAAATAACTCACAATACAATAAATAATATTTATACAAAAGTTTTAAATAAGACGAACAATCAAATAAATATCTAAAAGCTAAAAACGTTACTGCTACCACGCCATTAGTAGGGGTTGTACAGCGCCATGTTTACCACAACTGTGCCACAGTAGCCTCATGTCTTTGCGGTATGCACTGCACTGCCACTGCACTACCCGACACGTTGTAGAGCAAACAACACAAGGGCGTGTTCTTTTTCACGGGAGAAAGACTAGAGACTAAATTTTAGTTTTAATTAGTCTTTTTTAACTAAGGTTTTGTTTGGTTTCTATAAGTCAGGTGACTGAAAATCAGTGACTTATAAGTCATACCTGTTTGGTTGTAGCTGACTTATAAGCTCATGTATGTTAAGTGAAAGGTGTGGGCCCCACGCGGAAAAAGGTGGCTTATAAGTTTTAGGCAGGGGTGAACCAGCTTATTTCTTATAAGCAGGGGTGACTTATAAGTTGGTGGTGTTTGGCAAAATCAGTCCCTTATTTCATTTTTTAACTTATAAGTATGTGACTTATTTGAAACCAAACATGCTCTAAACACCAGAGACTAAAATATAGTAGTCCTTTGACTAACTACTAATTGAGACTAATAGACCCTTTACAACCCATACCTCTCCTTCTCTCTCCTCACTCGTAGTCTCTCTTCACCTTTCTAGTCCTCGAAAACAAACACCATTTTAGTAAAAAAAAAAAAGAACACGCCCCAAGTCACGACACAACGGACCAGAATGCCAGATTCGATTCCATGGCACTGCCGCTCAGCCTGCCCTGGGTCCGTCCCTTTCCCGTGTTCGCGGCTGTGGACGGGGCCCCACCGATCCTCCACTGCGGAGCGCAACATGCCACCACAAGACGTGGTAGAGAAGATCTCCCGCTGCGGGCGTCCTGCCGGCTTCCCCGGTCCCCCCTGCCCTGCGGCGCTGCGCAAGGACGAGATCAGGAGGCGCTGCGCAAGGAGAGAAGGTGTGACATGGAGTCCCGCATTGGTGGCAGCAGCTTTTCGCCAGGCGGTGTTTGGATCGCAGAAACGCTAATTTTTAAAACATAAGCTAAGCTAGTTATAAAACTAATTAAGCAGGTAAAGACTAATTTACAAGACGAATCCAATAAATCTAATTAGTTTATGATTTGACACTATGGTGCTACAATAAATATGTGTTAATGATGGATTAATTAGACTCAATAGATTCGTCTCATAAATTAATCTCTATCGGTGTAATTAGTTTTATAATTAGTTAATATTTAGTCCCTCTAATTAACATCTAAACGTCCGATGTGACATGAACAGAAAATATAGTCCTTACCGGCTCATTTTTTTGTTGTTATTGTTGTTGAGTTGTTCCTTATCATTAATAAATATCTTTCTCACTTCTCAAAGAGTCAAATATTTTCAACTTTGATCAATATATATAAGAAAAATATTAATATTTGTAGTACATAATTAGTAATATTAGATAGATCATTAAATTTATTTTTATAATAAACTTATTTTGAAATATAAAGGTTGCTAATACTTCCTATAAATCTAGTCAAACTTAGACCGACACGATTACCCAGTATGCGCACTGTAGTTTGTAAATGTGGAGCTAGACTAGCTGCACTCTGCTCTGCCCGCCAAGCCCTTGCTAGTGCCTAGTGTGCTGCTTGCTATCACTGCTGATGCAAAATGCAGGTAGCTGGTCATGCACCAGTAGTAGGACTAGCATGGATGCAGAATTCAGATGTCCGTATGTATGCATGGATGGCAGCATCGTGCTCTAGTGGCGTACGGAGTACCTGGTCATCAGCTATACTGGCAGCACCATTCAGAGGACGACTTGCAGAAAACGAAAAAGAAAACAGCTACATGCATGCATGCAACTATGCAAGTGCAACACTGTATATACAGTATGATTGCTTCTTGAAGCTCTTTAAAGAATTTAATTATAAATGTCCAATTCATTAATATATTACGTCGTCTATGTGCTTGCATACTCCTATATAGCAATAAGCAGCCTGTTTGGTTGGGCTTATATGATCGTGGATTATAAGCTAGAATAATATTTTTCTCTCACACCAAACCAGCTAAACCAGCCAGCAGTAAATAATCTACGATCATTTACGATGAAACGAACATAACAGGCTAAAGGTTTGTACGAGTGCATCTCCTTGTCCAAATATCTACCAGTGTATAGTCGCGTACGTAGGTCATTGAACACTCACACACAGGATTCATTAGAAATAAACTCGCATACGGCAAAGCAGCAACTACTCTCTCCGTCTAAAAAACGTAATTCTAGCTTTAAACATCGACACGGCTAGAATTGGGTTTTTTTTTTCGGAGGGAGTAGCTTCAATTCTCAAACAGTACAGTGATTCGGATATTGATTGCACGGCAAAGGACCAAACAGGAAGTTCCATATATAGGACGTGCAGATCGTGTAAAACAGGGGTCAATTGAATGCAACGTGTGTCAGAAGAGTGAGCCGGGAGGGTAAGGTGCTGGCGATGTGGGGCCGATCGAGCCTACAGTAAACCGCAAATCCAAAAAGCATTTGTGCTTTTCCATCCTTTCCCACATTCTGCATTTTATCTTTACTTTTGCAGGAACCAGCTGTACTTTTGCAGGGAGCAGCAGCAGCTGTTGCAGGACGATCGGCCATGGCATGGAATGCAACTCCCACACACACACGGTCGTACATTATCACAACCGAAGAGTATGTACTATTTGCATCGCATCTTTCATCGTTGGGCATCTTTTTGACCGAGTGCAGTAAAGCATTCTGCGTCGTGCCAAACCCCTCTTACCTTTTTTCTTCCGGAGCAAGTAAAATTTTACAAAAGAACCAGATTGCATCGTAGTAGTATATAGAAGAAAAAATAAATATCACCGGGAGTGGGCAGGGAGGGTGCGACAGAGACGGACGTACCCGTGCCAATCGGAACTGCTGTGCCAATTTTGCTAGGTGCACACGAGACTCTGGGCCTGTTTAGATGAAATTAATCCAAATTAGTTATAACCCATCTATTAATCCTCCTGTTTGAACCACTGTAGCTAACTTTTAATTGCCTAGCAATTAGCCCTTAGATCTAAATAGACCATCCATCAAGAAGTTTAGACTTGCTTTAGATTGTTTCCATACGTGCACACATGCAAGTTCGAGACATAGGTGCGCTCCATCTGCTGCCACGCCGCCATGTTCTACCTCCTCATCTACATGCAGTGTTTTCCTAAACGCTAAACGGTAAACAGTCGGTCACCTACTATTTAGTCATTATTCGGGCAAAACGTTCCATTAAACGGGCTAAACGGCCAATTAAACGGGGTAAACGGGTGATTAAACGGAAACGGTGCACCACCGTGTATCGTTTACACGGTGTTTAAACGGGCTAAACAACCGTTTAGGCGAACAGTGTCTACATGTGCTTCAAGCCTTCGACGGCGAACGATTTGGTAGGGATATGGGGATGTACTGTACCCCCGTATCGAACGGCCCGCGGAGGCTGCGATGTCCTGCAGGTTGCCGCTTCATTTGGTCGCCTGTTTAGACTAATAGAGTATACTATATAGGACCGAGCTCCCTAGCTTTGTCGTTAAATAAATTAATTTCTAGAGTTTCTTGAGTCAAACTTAAAACTAAGAAAACTTAATTAAATTTAATTTATAAAAATGACTTATGACATTAAAATTAGTATAATTAAAAATAACATATACTCCCTGCATACTGGTAAATGAAGTAGTTTTGCATAGGATTTAGAATATCAAGGAGTGACTAATTAGGGTGTATTTTTTCCTATTTGTCCTTATTAAATAAAGCTACGGGTTCTATCTAAACAACAAATTTGAACAGCTGGGCTAGTTAACGTGCCAATGCCCGAGGCAGGCGGTACAAGGTTCTATTTCTCTCTGCGCGACGGAAACGAAGAGACGGCGCGGGGGCATTCATGTCCAAAACAAGGTTATAAGAGATCTAAAACCAGGCTTGGGCGTTCGGGTTACCCGATTTTTTTGGGTCAGGTAATTCGGGTTAACTGCTACCCGATGTTAGTCTTGAAAAAACACTACACATAATTTCGGGTACCCGATAATTCGGGTTCGGGTTTAGGTATTCCCGATATACCCGAATTTATAAAAATAGCAAACTACACAAATATTTAGTAGCAATTTATATATAATTTCAGCAGCAATTTATATAGAATTTCAATAGCAATTTATAGAGAATAATGTATTACAGTCACTTATTCAAACAGAGAGCATTATATTCTAATAAAGTGATAAATTCAATTGTTCAACTAACAACACATGATAAATACAAAGAAATAGACAAATGTTCGGGTAGTTTGGGTACCAGGGGATATTACCCGAATTACCCTTTGGCTCTGTTCGACTGGAGTATAAGCCGCTTGTGCTGATTTGTACGACTGATTTGTTGGAAGAGAAAAACACTATACCATGGCTAATAAGCCGGCTCATGAGAGCAGCCGAACAGAGCCTCGCTATCTGAATTTGGAATCGGGTATCTTGGGTTCGGATAATTCAGGTATGGGGTATCGGGTATTTTGCCCAGGCTTATCTAAAGCGTCTTCATTTGTGCAAGCAGCACCACATCCTAAAACGACTTCCTTTACCGATACTGACACTACTAGAGAACAGACTTTAGAACGATGTCCTAATTTGGCATTAGCCTCGGCATTTTTTGCCCCTGGGACTAAAGGTCCCTGCCCAACGGTCGTCCGCAGGGCAGGGATCTTTAGTCCCGGCTGGTATTACCAACCGGGACTAAAGGTTCCCGATTGGTAATACCAGCCGGGACTAAAGCTTTTAGTTCCGGTTTGGGTGATGCCCCGGGAATAAATATTAATCTTTAGTCCTGGTTTGGCCCCCCTAACCAGGACTAATTATTCCGGCCTATACACCAGCTCATTTCTTCCTCCTCGAGCCCGAGCCATTCCATTCAAACTCACTGCCTCTGTTCTTCAGCTTGCTGTTGTTTTTGCTCTCTCCCCCTCCATTAGTGTTGCTCTTCGATTTTGGAGGTAACAAACTTAATCCTCTTATGTTTTATCAGTAGCTTATCTCATTTTACAATGTAGATGCATATGTAACTTTATATGTTGGACTTTATTATGATTTTATATGTCATTTTTAGCTCAAAATCACATGATGATTTGCATATATGTTTGGATAAACAAAAGTTAAATTAGTTTATCAAAATCACGCCTCGCTGGAGCACGCGCCATCCTCGTCCCCGGCGGCTTACGTGATCTTAGAATTAATTTTTCCATGAAATGAAAAACTTAGAAAATAGTTAGAAAACTGTAGAAAATCCGTACTAGTTGAACTTGCGGACCGTGTTCAGCTCGGCGAGCATGTTCTCTGCCGAGCGGTAACGGACGTCAAGGAGGAGCTTTGATTCTACGAGGGAGAGCGGCAACGGTCGTGGAAGACCGTGTTCACTTTCTCGTAGAATCAGAGCTCTTCCTTGGCCAAGTACGGTGCCGTCCGGTGGAGAAATACTCGCCGAGATGATCACGTAAGCAAGGTCAACTAGTATGGATGGTTATTTATTGAAACATGTTTTTGAGCTATAATTTGATGGATATTTGATAACTTCATACCTACAAATGTCATCTACAAATGTTACTATCATCGGCAACCTAAATGCCCGTGAGCTCTCCGATATCGAGCAGGTCACTTAGAATTATTTTTTCCATGAAATGAAATACTTAGAAATCATGCCTTTTATTTTTTAGAATTAAATTTTCCATGAAATGAAAAACTTAGAAAATAGTTAGAAAATTATAGAAAATCCGTACTAGTTGAACTTGTGGACCGTGTTCATTTCGGCGAGCATGTTCTCTGCCGAGCGGTAACGGACGTCAAGGAGGAGCTTTGATTCTATGAGGGAGAGCGGCAACGGTTGTGGAAGACCGTGTTGCCTTTCTTGTAGAATCGGAGCTCTTCCTTGGCCAAGTACGGTGCCGTCTGGTGGAGAAATGCTCGCCGAGATGATCACGTAAGCAAGGTCAACTAGTACGGATGGTTATTTATTGAAACATGTTTAACCTTGGATCAAGTGACGGGCAAAGCTCCAATCCAGAACCTAGAAGTTGATACCTGGAAGACTTATAAATTTGGCAAAAGTCTGTACAACCCTACGGCTCTGAATGAATTGGGTACGCAAATGTACTTGCTCAACAAATGGTACATGCAGGCGTGTGGCAGGGGTGAGCAGTGGATCTTTGTCAGATTTAGAGACCATTATTACTTTCGTGGTGATGATATCTTACATATTAGTTTCGAAGAATTACATCAACTATACCACTTGGACGCTCTAGACAAATCAATCATTAGCTCTTTTTGTTTGTAAGTGATTCTTACTTTTATTTAATAAACTCACTTCCATGCGTACGTGTATATAATTATCCTCACATGTAACTTATATTTATATACAGATTCCAGATGTCAAAGCTCCAAAGAATACAAGACACCAGTGTTGGCTTCATTGATCCTTATATCGTATTCAAAACCGATATAATTGTCAAGGAGCACTGGGTATCTGAAGCACAAACGAATATCATGAAGTTCTTCGTGAAGCAGCATGGCAAGACAACAATACTTTTCCCGTACAACTTTGAGTAAGTGTTAATAATAATGTAGTCTACACATTTTATGTAATATCAATACAACTTATATGCATGTACGTGTGTGTATAAACCAATGCAGGTTTCACTGGATACTCATTGTCGTTGAGTTAAACTCAAGTCGGTTAGTAATCTTGGACTCATTGAGAAAAGAGCGAGCACTATACCAAGATATGATAGATATTATCCAAGGGTAATTTCGATCTCTCGCGCACAACTATTATTGAATAGACTTTGCCATAATTTATTAACGATCGTACATTATTGGTCGCACAGGGTTTGGAAAGAGTTTATTCGGCAACACCGCAAGGATTGCAAGGCACCACTTAATGTAGTTGAAATACCAGTAAGTTGTACTATATATATTTCCCCACGTGTTTAATTACTATATTGTACTTCAATTTACGTGTGAGATGATGAGAATAATCTTCTTCTCGTACAGTGGTGTTTGCGGCAGCAACCAGGTAATAACTTGTGTGGATACTACGTTTATGAATTTATCACTACACACATAAGAAAAACTCCTGAAGATGTCCTCAGAGTACGTATATATCAATTTTTTATTTATTTTTAAATGAATATATATATATATGTATTAATACTTTTCCTTTTATTTCAAATGCAAGACCGAATGGTTGAAATGAAGGGTCATGCAAAAAGACCATCTGAAAGCAGTTCAGGAGTCAATAGCAGGATATCTTCTAGAAAAAGTGCTAAATCCCAACGGCGAGTTCTACTTTGATCCTAAGGAACTAATGATGTAAATTAAATGTTTATTGATATCGTTATTTTCGAGAACAAGATTATGAAAGTATTGTATATATACATATATATCTATAATATATATAGTTTCATACTTTATTCGAATATAATAATGCTCGAGATGAGAATTAGATGTAATTATATGCGTGCGTGTATTTATATTAGCAGCGTAGAATACGTACATAAAAACATATTATATATTAAACAAATATGTGTAACTGAACTGAAAACAAATTAAACAAAAGAAAAAGAAAAAGAAAAGGAACCTTTAGTCCCGGTTAGGGTTACCAACCGGGACTAAAGGGTGTGGCCACGTTTGCTCGGCTAGAGGGCCTTTAATTAGTCCCGGTTGGTAACACCAACCGGGACTAAAGGTCTAAAGGTCTCTCTTTAGTCCCGGCTCGATGACCCGGGACTGAAGGTTCCACCTTTAGTTCCGGGATCGTTGTCCCGGCGCGGTAACCGGGACTAAAGGTCGTTACCACCCGGGACAACAAGTCCATCCTGTAGTAGTGTGAGGGAGTAATATCATATATATTTTTGAAATTTATTATTTGATGTTATAAATATTTAGAAATAACATATAATATATCCAAACGTAAAAAAGTTTATTTGTTTAGAGGCGGAGGAGTAAATTCAACTAAAATGATTGACGAAATATCAACGACTTGCGCGTTGTTTAATGCTCATATAGGATATATCCGTACTGTTTCTTCCAGCTAAAATGAGACAAGTTTAGAAAGCAATTTAGTCCAAGATCTCATATAGGACATCCGTACTCCAGTAGCTACAATAAGACTTACAAAACTCGCTCATACTCTCTCCGTCCCTAAACGTTAGTCGTTACGATTTACGTATCAATAACTTTGACTCGATTTATAAAAAATACGTGCAACATTTCTATCTCTAAATAAATTTATTAAAAAACTAGATTCAAATATCTATCCAATAATACTAATTATGTATCATAAATATTAATATTTTTTAATATATATTTAGTCAAAATTATTTTTTGAGAGACAAAAATGACAGACATTTAGGGACGGAGGGAGTATATTTTGAGAAACAAAGATGCGATAATGTTCGTAGCAAGCTACTTCCTAGTTTATTGTCTTTTTTGTCCTAAAAGGAGTGTAATTTTAGATCCGCACAAAGTCTAACTATTTTGAATTTAATAACTAATAAATTTTAAAAGGGCGGCTGGTTACCCCGCAGCGGCCGAATCAAGCATCTTGCTTTTTGTCTGATATAGGGCTGCCGATCTTCCCCTTCTCCAAGCCTGTGCGTGCCGCATGTCCCATACCAGCACTGTGCCCCTGTCTGGCCGATTGTAGTGGCATGCTTTTTATCCTACCGCTGTCCCATGCTACAGAGAGGGGAGGCGAAATACAGAGAGAGGTGGCGGAAACCCTACCTTTCTCCTCTAGTCTAGGCTATAAAGGCTACAAGTTCCATCCATCCCACTCCTCTCCTGCTCACTGCCCTCCCATCACCAAGACACAACACATCACATCACATCCCCGCCTGAGCACCATGGACTGCCGCTCGGTGATCGCCTTCCTCGGTGAGTAGCCTCTTCTTCTTACATCTCGGCCGGGGCCCGGGACGGGGAGGCGGTCAGGAGGAGCGCGTGGAGCCGGAGCGGGAGCGGCGCGCGGAAGTGGGCGCGAGACTACCGCGCGAGGGCGGCGGGGAGGTGCGGAGGAGGAGGTGGAGGACCCGGTTGGCGCGCCTCCGCTCCGCGCGAGGGCGACGAGGCGCGGGAGCGGGGGCGGCGAGGAGGTGCGGAGGAGGAGTAGGACGACGTGGTGCGTGGCGGACGCGGTTGGCGCGCCGCCGCTCGTGAGAGCCAGCATGCGGGCGAAGTGGCCCGCCGCGAGGTGCGCCAGCAGCGTGGCGAGTGCCATCGGGCATGGGGGTGGGTACTGATTCGGCCAAGGCGGAGCGCGTCGGCGAGGCGGGCGGCGGCAGGGCGGTTGGGCGTGGTGGACGAAGCGGGGCAAGGAGGGACTTGTGGCGCTGTCGAGGACGAGGCCGGTGGGAGCCGTCCTCGGCGTCGGGGTTGTCGTTGACGGGGAGCAGGACGAGGTGGCTGGAGGCCAGGCGAGGCGGAGCGGGTCGGCGACGGCGGCGACAGAGGTCGGGTCGAGGAGGTAGGGGATGGAGGGCGGGAGCAGGAGGAGGTCGTCGCTGTGGAGGCCGGCGGAGAGGTGGGCGAAGTAGGAGGCTTGGAGAAGCGGGATGAGCGAGTACTCACTTTGATCTGTTCTGTTCTTGTTTTGTTTTAGGATTTCTGGCTTCGCTCGTCCTTTACCTGTCGTCAGCCTTCATCTTCAGGGACATCTACCGCGAAGGTTCTGTTCAGGGCTACTCGTTCCTCCCCTACCCCATGGCCCTTCTGAACTGTATGATTTGGACGTTCTATGGTACTGTCCACCCGGACAGCACTTTCGTCATCATAATCAACTGTCTTGGGATGGTTATCGAGGGCATTTACGTGGGGATCTACATCTGGTTCTCTGATGGGGTGGTCCGCCAGAATGCTCGCTCCGTGCTCCTCGTCCTGTTGGTGCCCGTCGTCTTGGTGTCGGGGCTGGGGTTCGGCTGGACGCACAAGGTGTTCGGCTATGCCGGAGTCGCCAGTGGGATCATCATGTACGGCTCCCCGCTTTCCATCACGGTAAGCCGCGCCGCTCTCCCCCTCTCCCTCTTCCTTTCGTACTAATTAACCTATCCCTCTTCCTCTTCCTTTCGTACTAACCTAATATCTTGTTATTGCAGAAAAGAGTGGTGGAGACAGGGAGCGTTGAGAACCTGTCCCTAAGCATGGCTTCTGCTTGCTTGGTGAACTCCAGCCTGTGGACTGCCTACGCGTTCATGTCGAAGCCCTACGACCTGTACATCGCAGTAAGTCCCTCCCTCGCCCTGTTGCCCATCTTAGGCACCTATCCATCTACCGGCCGGTCACTCGCGCGCACAGCGCCATGACTCTGGGAGAGTGGGAGTGCAAGGACCTGCTGCTGCCTTTCTTCTGCATGCTGCTAGCTACACTGCCTTATTAGATCGCGCAGTAGTCACGCAGACACAGGCAGTTTTTACTTTTTACTGGTGCTGTTCTCAGCTGTATTCTGAATTGGCGTGCTGCACTCTGAACTCTGAATTGGCGTGTACATGCAGATCCCCAACGTCCTGGGCTGGGTGCTCGCGGTGGCGCAGCTGAGCCTGTATGCCTACTACTACTACAACCGCGAGCACGCTGTGGTGGCATGATGGAGGCGTGGTCGTCGGCGGCGGCAGAGCCTGGACTCGTTTATCTATTTTGCATTGTTCGATCTTCTAGAAACCCACATATTAGACAATCCAGAGCCTCTAGTAACCGTTTGTATGTGTCTTAATTCTCTACATGCACACATCTGTGCTTTGAATTGCTCTTTTCATGTCCTTTGCTTTGCTGCTGTGTGGTCATATTCCCAATTCTGCTTAGTTCTTGACACTTTATGGGTATGGGTATTTCGTATCGTATTTCAATTAATGGTGCATTTGCAGGCTGTGGATGTAATATTATTACTGCCGAACTATTGCCAAATAATTAAGCTATGGTTTTGATGACAAAGTAATGATGTGATATGCTTTTAGTTACACCTGATGATGGTACATGTGAGGGTACTAGAGTCTTATCTTACATACCTTTTGAATTATCTATCTTTGCTGACTTTCTAACTTAGTGTTTTGCATACTTCTACATTAAGAACAAATGAACAATAGTTCCTTCTGTTCAACTCGGTTTACATTAATTTGTTGGTTTTCACATATTTGTGATTTACTTGTAATTGGCCTACAGAAATCCTTTTTGTAAAATGCTTAGTAGTAATTATGGAAAGCAACCGATTCTAAGCAGTAAGAGTCGATGATATATCTCGACAATCTTTTATCCATTCTCCTTTGCCTCTGTTTATTCTTTTTGTACTGCTGTTTTTCTTACTCCATGTTTGGTATTGCAACTGTTTTTGCCTGCTTCAACTTGTATCTTGCTATGGACTTTGATTGCACCCTAGCTGAGACCATGGCTACCTTATTGCTTCAATCGCTCCAAAGGATTCCTGATGTTGCTGAATCCCGATCTCGACATCTTATACTGCTATTTGAATCAGTGTGCAATTTTTCTTAAAAAAAAACTTTTCATGGCAACAGCCAAAATGTTGACTTCGTCGAACAGAAAACATCTTCTAATCAATGCATTTGAATATGAATACTGAAGTACTGAGCACACCTTTTTTCAGCAGGGGACGAAGTCTTCATGAAATAAGAAATCGTATCTTTTATTGAACCCCTGCATTTGCCAACAACATTGATTAGTGTCAAGAATTCATCACGCTTATAGCTAGTTGCTGGCTTGCTGCCTTAGGTTGCCCAATTTTGCTCATCTCGTAGGCAACCATCGCACTGCATGCGAAGTGCAAGCTCCTCATGCGTGCTTCGTTGGACGGAGAACTTTAATTTGATGCAGAATCAGGAAGCCTAAACAATCTATGTGTGCTCATCACCAGTGAACGGCTAATCCCAATTATTGGACGGACGATGAGTGTTGTGCGGTTGCCGTTAGTGATTTATAGCTCTACGTCCAAATTAAAACCCATGCATGCTAATAATTTTTGGCACTGATCAGAGCAAATGCCCATTAATTAATTAGGTCTCGTTACGTCGGATCAGAATGGGTTCCTCAGCCCTCTGCCCATCAGAGCATCAAGATGTCGCGCTTCTCTTTACGCAGATGACCTGGTCGTCTTTTTAACCCCGGTGCATGAGGATGTTGCTGTCATGATGGAGATCCTGCGGATTTTTTGTGAAGCTTCAGGCCTATTCACGAATATGGACAAATGTGTTGCCACACCGATTCAGTGCTCACCTGACCAAACGGAATTTTTCCGGTCGCTATTGGGATGTCGAGTGGCTGACTTCCCTTGCCGTTACTTAGGCATACCGCTTTCGGTCCACAAGCTAAAGTGGTCAGATGAGCAGGCTCTAATTGACTCTGTGGCGAGCAGGATTTCGGCTTGGAAGGGGAGCCTGCTCAACTTAGCTGGAAGAGCAACCCTCACGGCAGTCACTCTTTCAGCCATCCCAACACACATATCCATCGCTGTCTGCTTATCGCCTTGGGGCTGTGGGACAAATCGACAAGCGACGTCGTGCCTTTCTTTGGTCTGGCAGCGACATCGCCGGCGGGCAATGCAGGGTGGCATGGCCGGTCGTATGTCGCCCCAAGGAATTAGGTGGGCTTGGGCTGCTCGATTTATGACGCTTCGGCGTGGCTCTACATCTGAGATAGGAGTGGCATCGCAGACTACAGTCCAATCGGCCATGGGTGGCGTTGCCATCGGTTGGGAACAAGGTGGTGCTGTCTGCCTTCCATGCTGCGACGGATGTCGTGCTCGGGGATGGCAGATCCTCAGTTTTCTGGCTCGTTCGCTGGATGCCGGATGGATGCTCCGTGCGCGACGTTGCTCCAAGCCTGCTGCGCAATGTGGGACGCAGGCACCTTGGACGTTCTATTGCCGATGCGATCAACGGGAACGCCTGGGTCCGGGGCATCGCAGGGCCTTACACTGTGCCAGTCCTTCTTGACTATCTGAGTCTGAGTATCGTCCGGAACGTGCAGCTTACGGCTAATTAACTCTCCAGACGTCCTGCGATGGAGTTGGTCGGCGAGCATGTCCTATTCTTCGTCTTCGGCCTACCTTGCACTATTCGTCGGTGCTTCCAGGCCGCTCGGGGCAAAGGAGCTCTGGAAGGTATCCGCTCCGGCAAAAGTCAAACACTTCTTTTGGCTAGCGCTACACAGGAAGTGTTGGACTGCAGCTCGTCTGCACCGTCATGGATTGCAGCAGTCGCCAATCTGTGTCCTATGCTCAACTGGTGTAGAAGAGATCGACCACATCTTGCTCTCCTGTGCCTTCAGTCAGCAGGTTTGGCACACGGTGTTGGGGGTGCTCGGACTTGTTCAGCGGTGTTTACTGCAGCTGATTCCTTCTGGTCATGGTGGCTACGCTTGCGCAAATTAGTAAGCAAAGGATTTGCTGTTATGAACGACGTATAGGAATATGAAGTAAAGAATCAAACCACAGAGGAGACACACGATTTAACGTGGAAAACCCCTCCGATGTGAAGGGGAAAAACCACGGGCACCAGCCAGCAACAATCTCACTATCTCAAGAGTTTTGGGTTACACGCCTATGGCGGCTTACAAGAGAATCAAGTCTCCACGAAACCCTAGCAAGGGTATATATACCGTACCGTACCGCGGGGGGCTCCGCCCCCCGCACCCCCCGAACACAGGGGCGAGACCCGATGGGCCAGCTTCAGACTCCGCTACGCTCCGGCCCAAGCCTCCGGCGACGGGCCTCCGCTTCGCTCCGTCAGAAGCCTGGCCTATATCCTGGAGTGAATTTGGAACAACTCCAACAAACTCCACCTTGAGACAAATTCATCTTGTATCATAAATCAACCCTTCATCCTGAACATAACAAAGATAGAAAACCACTGGTGCCAATAATAGTCTCTTGGACTATCCAATTAAACCAACTAAGCTTGAGCACAGCTCAAACTTAGCAACAGGAACAGGCTTTGTCATCATATCAGCAGGATTATCATGAGTACTAATTTTGCATACCTTCAGCTTACCTTCTTCAATCACATCACGCACAAAATGATACTTGATATCTATGTGCTTAGTTCTCTCATGGAACATCTGATCTTTAGTGAGGTAAATTGCACTTTGACTGTCACAGTGTAAACTTATGCAAGATTCAACTCCACAAAGCTCAGCGTACAAACCTTTCAGCCAAATTAATTCTTTGCACGCTTCACAAATAGCCATATATTCTGCTTCAGTAGTAGACAAAGCAACAACTGACTGTAAAGTAGCCCTCCAACTCACAGCACAACTGCCAACAGTAAACACATAACCTGTAAGTGATCTTCGCCTGTCCAGATCAGCAGCATAATCAGAATCCACATAGCCAATAAGACCCTTATCAGTTCTTCCAAACTTTAAACAGGAATCTGCTGTGCCTCTGAGGTACCTGAAAATCCACTGAACTGCCCTCCAATGTTCTTTGCCAGGATTAGACATATATCTACTAACAAGACTCATAGCATATGATAAATCTGGACGAGAGCAAACCATGGCATACATCAAAGACCCAACAGCACTAGAATAAGGAACCCTTGACATGTATTCAATCTCTTCATCTGTACTAGGACACTGAGCAGCTGACAACTTAAAGTGAGGTGCAATAGGGGTACTAACAACCTTAGCATTTTGCATGTTGAAACGCTGAAGAACTTTCTTGATATAATTTTGTTGACTAAGAAATAGCAAACCAGATTTTCTGTCTCTACTAATTTCCATACCAAGAATTTTCTTAGCACTACCAAGATCTTTCATATCAAAACCACTACTCAATAGCTTCTTTAACTTAGTGATTTCAATCTTGCTCTTGGCAGCAATCAGCATATCATCAACATATAACAGCAAATATATAGGTGATCCATTAACATGCTTGATATAAACACAGCTATCATACTTAGATCTTTTAAAATTGTGTGCTAACATAAATGAATCAAACCTCTTGTTCCACTGACGAGGGGACTGTTTCAAACCATACAAGGATCTCTTCAACTTGCACACATATTTTTCCTTGCCAGGCACTATGAACCCTTCTGGTTGGTCCATGTATATGTCCTCCTCAAGCTCTCCATGCAAAAACGCAGTCTTCACATCTAACTGCTCAAGCTCAAGATCATGTGAAGCAACAATACTAAGGAAAGTACGAATTGAACTGTGTTTTACCACTGGAGAGAACACATCATTGTAGTCAACACCCGGAATTTGACTGTAGCCTTTAGCAACTAACCTTGCCTTATACTTTGGAGGCTCGCTTGGAGATAAACCCTCCTTTCTCTTGAAGATCCATTTGCAGCTGATGGTCTTCTTATTCTTAGGCAAAGGTACAATCTCCCATGTACTGTTCTTCTCAAGAGACTGCATCTCCTCATGCATAGCAGAAATCCAATTCTCAGTATCACCACAACGAATAGCTTCTTTATAGGTTGCTGGCTCATGAACATTCTCCACCTGTTCAGCACAACTCAAAGCATAGTAAGACAAATTACACTCTTCAATAAGACGCTTAGGAGGTGCAATTGTCCTTTTTGACTTGCGTTGAGCAATAGGTAAATCCTCCTCTAACTGCAAAATAGGAGGAGTTTGCTGAACATCATCATGAGCATCATCCTCAGCAACATCATTATCATGGTCACCATGCTCATCAACAGGCTCCACCTGCACACCTGTATCATCATCAACATGCTCCACCTGCATGCGCATACGCTGCAGCTCTTTTTCTGGAACATGATCTGAGGGCAAACTGTCAGTAAACATCACAGATTCATTGAAAACAACACTCCTGCTCATAAAAGTCTTTCCTATTTCAGGATTCCACAATTTATAGCCTTTGACTCCCGAACTATAACCAAGGAAAAGACACTTAACAGCTCTAGGCTCTAATTTTCCATTATCAACATGAGCATAAGCAGTGCATCCAAAAACTTTCAACTGTGAATAATCAGCAGGCGTACCAGACCATACCTCAATGGGAGTTCTTTTATTTAGTGGAATAGAAGGCGACCTGTTTATCAAGTAACAGGCAGTATTAGCAGCTTCAGCCCAAAAATGCTTGCTCATCCTGGCATTAGACAGCATGCAACGGGCCTTAGATATGATGGTTCTGTTCATGCGTTCGGCCACACCATTCTGTTGTGGAGTATGAGGTATGGTGTGATGCCTAACAATGCCTTCCGATCTGCAATAATCATTAAATTCACGCGAACAAAATTCTCCACCATTATCAGTACGAAGCAATTTTACCTTCCTTTCAGTTTGCCTTTCTATCATTACTTTCCAGTCCTTAAAAGCAGCAAAAGTATCATCTTTCTGTTTCAGAAAATAAGGCCAAACCCTTCTAGAGTAATCATCAATAATTGTAAGCATGTAACGAGCACCACCAAGTGAGGACTTGCGGGAAGGACCCCATAAATCAGCATGGACATAATCAAGAGTACCTTTAGTGGTGTGAACAGAAGTGTTGAAATGTACCCTTTTATGCTTCCCGAAAATACAATGCTCACAAAACTTTATTTTACTCGAAGTGCAGCCATCCAGCAGGTTTCTCCTCATCAATTCTGCCATACCATGGTGACTCATATGTCCCAAACGCATATGCCAAAGGTTAGTTTTACTAGGTTCATCATTAGTAACAGCAGCAACAGCGGAATCAGAACCAGGTAAAGTACACCCTCTAAGAACATATAACTTTGCAGAATTAAGATCACCTTTCAAGCAAACAAGAGAACCTTTTGATACCTTCAGAACGCCATCTGAACCGGAATATTTGTAACCTTCTGCATCAAGCGTGCTCAATGAGATAAGATTTCTGGACATCCCTGGTATATACCTGACATTTTTCAGCGTGCGTGTCATGCCATCATCAGTCTTGATCTGAACTGATCCAATCCCCACAATGTCACACGGGTTATCATCTCCCATCCGCACAACATCCCCTTTCTGCACAGACTTATACGAGCTAAACCAATTTCTGTTAGTGCAAATATGAAATGAACATGCGGAATCGAGAATCCATTCATCATGACCAGCAACACAACCAGCAAATACTACCAGACAATCTCCAGAATCATCATCAGACGCAGCAGCAGCAACAGAGACCTTACCAGCCGACTTGTTTTTCCTCTTCTCCTTATTCTGTACTTTTCTGCAATCCTCAACATTATGATTTGTCAGCTTGCAATAAACACAGAACTTTTTATTACCATGCGGCTTGGACTTTGAACGGCCTCTCCTTTCGTAGTTCTTTCTACCATCATTGCCATCATTGGAGGATCTGTTTTCAGTTCTGCCTCTCACATGCAAAGCATCGCCCTTGGAGGACGACGTCCCGTCATTCTGCACCATGCCTCTCATCTTCTCCCTAGACTGGAGAGCCTCATAAACTTCCTTTAGGGTTAGTTCATCACGGCTCAAAAGTATGGTGTCACGAAAATTTGCATACGAATTTGGCAAAGAACATAGCAGCAAAAGACCTAAGTCCTCATCATCATACTTCACCTCCATCGATACTAGGTCGGCGACGATCTTCTTGAATTCAGCGATGTGGCTCATCACTGAATCCTCCTCCTTCATCTTCAGGGTGAACAGCTTCATCTTCATCTGCATCTTACTGGTTAGATCCTTGGACATACAGATCGATTCCAGTTTCAGCCATAGTTCTGCAGCAGTTTTCTCTTTCAGACACTCCTGCAAAATATCATTATGAAGATGCAACTGAATTAGGGCGAGTCCACTCGGCCTTCCTCTTTCCGAAACTATCCAGCGCCTCATCATAGTCATGAGTCTGCGCCAGAATCCCCCGCATCTTGACTTGCCATAGCGAGAACCGCGTGTCGTAGTTCAGCAGCGGAAGATCGAACTTCATCGACGTCGTCATGAACCCTAACAGCAACCAAAGCTCTGGTACCACTTGTTATGAACGACGTATAGGAATATGAAGTAAAGAATCAAACCACAGAGGAGACACACGATTTAACGTGGAAAACCCCTCCGATGTGAAGGGGAAAAACCACGGGCACCAGCCAGCAACAATCTCACTATCTCAAGAGTTTTGGGTTACACGCCTATGGCGGCTTACAAGAGAATCAAGTCTCCACGAAACCCTAGCAAGGGTATATATACCGTACCGTACCGCGGGGGGCTCCGCCCCCCGCACCCCCCGAACACAGGGGCGAGACCCGATGGGCCAGCTTCAGACTCCGCTACGCTCCGGCCCAAGCCTCCGGCGACGGGCCTCCGCTTCGCTCCGTCAGAAGCCTGGCCTATATCCTGGAGTGAATTTGGAACAACTCCAACATTTGCGACGTGGTTTCGACTCCCTTGTCTTCCTAGTCGGCTGGCACCTTTGGATAGAAAGGAACTCAAGGACTTTCAACAACACCAGCTGCAGCACGGGAGAGGTCCTCGGAGCAATCGTTGAAGAAGCAAATCTCCGGATTTTGGTAGGTTACAGGCATCGCGCAGCTTATCGGCGCTAGCTAACCAGTCGCAAAATGTGTTTCATGTAAATTAAACTTTATTGTATTTGCCGGCCCTAGCCAGGGTTCCGCCTTTCCTAAGTAATCCTAGGATTACTCAGGAACATTGTAACCTTTGACATTCTACTTCTGCTTAATGAAACACGTGTCACAATGACACGCTTGCGAAAAAAGGTCTCGTTACGTCACTGTCACTGTGCACATCTTGTACTCTTTGGCGGCGTTGGAGCCGCCGGCCCGGCCCCCTCGATCTGGGTCGATCGATCGATGTCTCTGGAGATCGATGCATTGCTCATTTGCTCTACGACCACCAACAGAGAGATAGAGTATACGTGAGAGTGACTCTCCTCCGATCCAAACCCCTATCGCTGTCAAGGAGAGGTGAGCAATTCACTTATATTCCAACACTCCCCATCACATGCTCGCTCCCTCTGAACATGATGGTAGATAGAAGAATCAGGGCTCACAAAAGAACATACTAGGTAGTACTACTGCGACATACACCAAACCGTGAAACCAAGTGAAATGAAATATAGAACAATAAAATAGGGAGCCAAAATCCATTAATAAATAAGCGAAGTCATTGTAGGCATCTAGTTTGCAGCAACAATATAGATGAGGACTGCTAGCAGCATAATGATGGCAGCAACTAGGAACAGGAGAACAGCCCCGAACACAAATATGCCGGTGAACGCCTGAACGGTGATGAAAACGTCGTGGCGAGAAAGGCCGTGAACACGTAGCTTGACTGAGTCGAGTTGTTCCTTCATGTCTTGGAGCTCACTCTGTGTACCTGGAGCTGAGACGGTTTCGGAGCTTTGCTGTATCTGGATTATATTATCTTTCTAATATGTATCGGGGGGTGGCATTGTCTTTGTGTGTACCTATACTTTGCTCCCACTTTTCATTAGTATTTGTTGCACACTACAGACAACCTGTTCGGTTGGTTGGTTCAGTATCGTTGCTGATTCGTGAAGAAGTACTGCTGGCTAGTTTGTGTGAGATAAAAATATTGTTCTGGCTAAAAAACAATATTCATGTGAGGGGCTGGCCAGCCCAGGCCAGCCAACCAACCCCAGCCGAACAGGCGGAGAATCTGTTATGCAATACGAAAAATGACAGTATATAGTTAACACGTGCCTAATACATTCATCGGTTTTTTGATCAGGCTGTCACATAGGACAGTACTCATCAGTGGCGGAGCGTGCAGCCCAAGCAGGGGGGGGGGGGGCATTTTGCAAGCATGTGCTGAATAAGAAGACACCTTGCAGCAGTTCGAGAGCTTTGTAGGCTGGCAAGAGCTCTGTTGCGTCATGCCAAGTGCAGAGCCATCTGTGGTGAGAGATATATAGCCACGGAGACACTGCCACTCTGACGAAGAAAAGCAGATGGGAGAAATGGAGACTCAATGTGGATTGCGTTGTTTGCCATGTACGGATAGACTGATTGCTTGCTAGCTGCCATGACTGCACTATTATTAAGTTATGGCCTTGTATTTGTATTTTTATTCCTTCTGAACAATATATGAACTTTAGAAAATTTTCAGAACCATGACCCACTGTGGCCCTCACGTAGCTCCGCCGTTGGTACTCTTGACCTATAGATGAATCACACAACTGCACATACCATCCGTACATCAATCATTAACTCTTCCAAAGCTTTTGTCTTCTTGGGTTCTCCTCGTCTGTTGTTGTCGTCATCCGATTTCTCCTTTAATTTGCCTTTTCTTCTCGTCCTCATAGGACTTAAGGCTTACTCCGTGGCCGTCCCTTGCGGATTCGTCTTTTCGGACATCTTTTCGGACGTCCTTCTTCGGCACCCATGCAGTAACCCACATCGACTTTTGCTCCCTCCTTTATATGATTCTTCACTGAAATAATCTTGTACAGGGCTTCCATTGCTTCTGTGAAGTCACCTTCAGTTACCGTTCCTCCCACACCAGTCACGTTCAACAATTTCTTCAGCAAAAGCTTCTTCCTGATGTACTCTGCTGTCTCTTTGACACAGTCCGCACCCTTTCCCTCACTTTCCTTTGTATCCTCCTGTATAGCAGATCTTGTCCAGCGAGCCATAACGTTTCCAGCTGGTATCTCAGTTTTCTCTAGGTGAGCCAGTACCTGCAATCATGCAAAAATCAACATTGCTCGGTCAAATACTGAAATGTTAAACATAGCAGATTTTTGCATGATTTTTACGGCCACCATATCCTCCTGCCTGAGCCTCCTCCCCACCGTCACCGTGCTCCACCGGGCCGGGCTTCCCCAATGCAGCACTGACGAACACGTTTTAGCGCTGTCCTCGGCGTCGACAACCGACCGGGTGGCCCCTGTGATCGGGGACACGGGCCGCGGCTCTCAGGCGGACAAGCCGTCCGGGCCATTCTGACGGGGAACTCGCCGCACGGTGGCAGGAGATCCATGGCAGCAACAACTGGGAGGGTCTGCTGGACCCCATCGACGCGGTCCTCCTGGGGGAGCTCATCCGCTACGGTGAGTTCGCGCAGGCCACCTACGACAGCTTCGACTACGACCGGCTCTCCCCCCTACTGCGGCAGCTGCAGGTACGCGGCCAGGACCTTCTGCCACGACGTCGGCGTCGGCTACGAGGTCAGCCGCTAACCGGCGTCACGTACCCACCTTCATCTAACGGTGGAGAGCAGCACGGTGCGTGGAGATTGGGGGTACGGGAGACAGAGCAAGATAGTCGGTGGGAGCGCGGTTTATGACTAATGACAAGTGAGAACACCGTGTCGCCTCCGTGCACGAGAGAGAGGAAGACCGAGAGTACGGATGGGTAGTTGTGGTAGTAGGTATTCCGAATTACAGGTCTTTTTTTACATTCATTTTGCTATGCATCATGGTACGATAATATATATAGATACATAGTAAAATCGATGAATCAAAAAAGTTAAAGCGGCTTATAATTTAAAATAGAGGGAGTAATTAAAATATGAATAAATTAGAGAGAATGAAGGTAAATAATTTCTAATTTTATCTTTAAATTTCTAATGTTTATGGCATCCTTAAAATACTAATGAAGTATAGCATGATTATTAAAATTCTAATTTTATAGCTTTCTTAAAATTTCTAAAATTGCTTCGTTACAGTAACATGTCTTAGGAATAAGGAACTAATAAAGCCTAGCTTTAAGCTATATATAAACCTAGACTAAAGCTATAAAATAATTCAAATAGAGAGAAACAAATGGGAGGTTGTAGCCTTTCCATTTGAATTTGCGGGCTCCAACCACCTTTATAGCCTATGAAAACCTTATACGTACGTACATGCACTACCAAAAAAAGGATTTTATGAGACACATCACTACCGGAAACAGTAGGTATGCCGAGTGCCTGATGGTTTGCCGAGTTCATTCCATCGGGCACTTGGCAAACCTGCTGTGTGCCGAGTGCCGCCATGGAAATATTCGGCAAACATATTGCACTTGGCAAAAAGCCTCTTTGCCGAGTGCCTTAAAGTAAACACTCGGCAAATAATAACGAAACACTCGGCAAACATCAGGCACTCGGCAAAATACCAGCACGTGCGCTGATCGTACTACGGCCACCAGCTGGAGCAGCCCTGCCGTTAGTAGTTTGTCGAGTGTTCGTCAGCTGACACTCGACAAAGACATTATTTGCCGAGTGTTTCGTTATGGCACTTCTGCAAAGTAATCATTTTGCCGAGTGTTTTTTGTTGGCTCTCGGCAAAGCCTAAACTTTTTTCCCTCTTCTGCTCTCAAAACTTTTCCTACTCTCTACATACAACATGTGGTACTCCATGTTAAGATTTGGTATATTTCTGGATCCATTTGATATATTTAATTAATTTATTGCATTTCAAGAATTTTTTTGGTATAAGTCAAATTTGAACGGCAAGTGATTCAAATAATAGAATAAAATGAGTAGAAAATGATATTCATGTTATTGAGCCCGGTGTGAGGCCTTACCCGGGACATAAAAAGAAATTTCGAACATCTTATTCAGGAAACGCGACCACGAACGTGTGACCGATTGATTTTTGAATTCTAAAAAAAGCAAACGAAGTATGAAAATCATGAGATTTATCAAGATCTCGTGATATCATACGTGGATACTGTGGTAAAAAATTGAGAAGGTTTCACACAATCTGTCATGCACGATGTTTACAAACCGAAGTATCTCAGATGAATCGTAGCGTTGAGAAGGATTCGGATAAGATTTGGAGTTAAAGTGACAGTCGAATTGGGGTTTGACTTCAAAACTTTTTGTATAGGCAATAGAGAACATAGATTGATTCTGTAATTTTCAGTAATTTTTTGGATCTGTTTGATAATTTTAATTTATTAAGTGCAATTATAGAATTTTAATTGATATACGTTGAATTTGAGCGACAAACTACATGAAATAATAACTTTTTTTTCACTTCTGGCATCAAAACTTTTTCTACTCTCTACATACAACATGTGGTACTCCATGTTAAGATTTGGTATATTTCTGGATCCGTTTGATATATTTAATTAATTTATTGCATTTCAAAAAAAAATTGGTATAAGTCCAATTTGAACTGCAAGTGATTCAAATAATAGAATAAAATGAGTAGAAAAATGATATTCATGTTATTGAGTCCGGTGTGAGGCCTTACCCAGGACATGAAAAGAAATTTTGAACATCTTATTCAGGAAACACGACCACGAACGTGTGGTCGATTGGTTTTTAAATTCTAAAAAAAACAAACGAAGTCTAAAAATCATGAGATTTGTTAAGATCTCGTGATATCATACGTGGATGCCATGGTAAAAAAATTGAGAAGGTTTCGCATAATCTATCACGTACGATATTTACAAACCGAAGTATCTCAGATGAAGAATCATAGCGTTGATAAGGATTCGGTAAGATTTGGAGTCAAAGTGATGGTCGAATTAGGGTTTGACTTCAAAACTTTTTGTATAGGCAATAGAGAATATAGATTGATTCATGTGTAATTTTGGTAATTTTTTGGATCTGTTTGATAATTTTAATTTATTAAGCGCAATTATAGAATTTTAATTGATATACATTGAATTTGAGCGACAAACTGCATGAAATAATAACTTTTTTCACTTCTGGCCTCGAAACTTTTTCTACTCTCTACATACAACATGTGGTACTTCATGTTAAGATTTGGTTTATTTTCTGGATCCATTTGATATATTTAATTAATTTATTGTATTTCAAGGAATTTTTTGGTATAAGTTAAATTTGAGCTGCAAGTGATTCAAATAATAGAATAAAATGAGTAGAAAAATGATATTGATGTTATTGAGTCTGGTGTGAGGCCTTACCCGGGACATGAAAATGAAATTTCGAACATCTTTTTCGAAAGCACGACCACGGACGTGTGGCCGATTGTTTTTTAAATTCTAAAAAAGCAAACGAAGTCTGAAAATCATGAGATTTGTCAAGTTCTCATGATATCAGACGTGGATGCCATGGTAAAAAATTGAGAAGGTTTTGCATAATCTGTCATATACGATGTTTACAAACCTGAAGTATCTCAGATGAATAATCGTAGCGTTGAGAAGGATTCGGTAAGATTTAGAGTCAAAGTGACGGTCGAATTAGGGGTTTGACTTCAAAACTTTTTGTATAGGACAATAGAGAACATAGATTGATTCATGTGTAATTTTGGTAAATTTTTTGGATCTGTTTGATAATTTTAATTTATTAATAGCAATTATAGAATTTTAATTGATATACATTGAATTTGAGCGACAAACTACATGAAATAATAACTTTTTTTCACTTCTGGCCTCGAAACTTTTTTTACTCTCTACATACAATATGTGGTACTCCATGTTAAGATTTGGTATATTTCTAGATCCATTTGATATATTTAATTAATTTGTTGCATGTCAAGGAATTTTTTGGTATAAGTTAAATTTGAACTGCAAGTGATTCAAATAATAGAATAAAATGAGTAGAAAAATGATATTCATGTTATTGAGTCCGGTGTGAGGCCTTACCTTGGACATGAAAAGAAATTTCGAACATCTTGTTTAGGAAACACGACCATGAACGTGTGGCTGATTGGTTTTTAAATTCTAAAAAAAGCAAACGAAGTCTGAAAATCATGAGATTTGTCAAGATCTCGTGATATCATACGTGGATGTCATGGTAAAAATTGAGAAGGTTTCGCATAATCTATCACGTACGATGTTTACAAACCGAAGTATCTCAGATAAAGAATCATAGCGTTGAGAAGGATTCAAGTTAAAGTGACAGGTCAAATTGGGGTTTGACTTTAAAACTTTTTGTATAGACAATAGAGAACTTAGATTGATTCATGTGTAATTTTGGGTAATTTTTTGGATCCGTTTGATAATTTTAATTTATTAAGTGCAATTTTAGAATATTAATTGATATACATTGAATTTGAGCGATAACTGCATGAAATAATAAGTTTACCGAGTGCCCCTTATATGGCACTTGACAAAGCTGGGGTTTACCGTGTGTCAGACCTAGGACACTCGACAAACCCCTTCACCGGCCCCACCCACGCGCAGTAGATTTTCAGAAATGAAAAAAAAACAAAATCGAGGCTTTACCGAGTGCTACCTGGGGGTCGCACACACACGCACACACTCACACACACGCCACGCCGCACACACATGCCACACCCCTGCACCGCGACCTCGACTACCGTACCGCACCCCCGGCAGGCTAATTGCGCCGCGCTCTTGGTTGCCTATGCCCCCGGCTGGCCTAGACCCTCAAGGAGCAAGCCCACTGCCGTCACACCCTCGTGGAGCGACGCCATCCACTGTCTGCCCCTCGCCGGTCAACCCCATGGCCTGTCCATCCCTCGTCGGGTGACCCCGTCGCCGTCCACCTCTCACCGAGCAACCCTGCCGCCAGTCCACCCTCTCACCGACCGACCTCGACGACAGTCCACCCCTCGCCGAGCGACCCTGCCACCACCCCTTCCTCACGGAGCGACCCTGCCGTCGTCCGTCCCTAGCAAGGCATCGCCCTTTTCTCACCTCAATACGCCTCTCAAAGTTTAGAGCCGTCTGTCCCTAGCAAGGCATCACCCTCTCTCACAACTTTCCTATCAAGCTATCAAAATTGTTTTGGTTGTCTATTTTAGAAACATGATATGACATTTTATCGTACATCATTTTGTATATAACAATTCTTCTCAGGTTTCACACTTGATGCTCTATTAAATTTGAGTATTGAAACTTTCCTATTAGACTGTTATAAATTGTTTTAGCTGTCAATTCTAGAAACACTATACAACTAGTTCATCATATATGTGTGCCAAATTTGGCATTATTTTTTTATGGAACTTCAGAGCATGCTCTTCTCTATGTCGATTTTGGGTGCTTAGCTTTCTATAAAATAGCAGAGACTAACAACTAGAACAAAACATCGAAAAGCATTTCCACAACACTTTAGGAGTTTGGATTTATCACTGTTCATGTACCTTGCATCATTAGAAAAGGAGATAGAAGGGAACTAGAAAATTGCCTTCTTGAGTATGTTCTTTTGCTTGCTAGATTTAGTTTGACACTGTTGGTATGTGGTTATCAGTCCATCGTGTCATTGGTTTGGTGTGTATGTGTTTGTCGGCCATCGTGCCATTGGTTTGTTGTAGGTTTTAGTTACCTCACCGTGCAGGGGAGGTGCTGCCAAAATTTACAATTGACTCTATTATGTTCATTTGTTGTAGGAGAGGCTATTGCAAGGATCATTCTCCACCATCCTCAACTCGTCACTTTGTAGGACAGCAAGGTGAGGCATCCTACACCCCTTTTTCCATATCATGTTCGTATATCACGTAACCTAGCTAGGCGTCTCCTGTTCGAAAGAGATACAGTTGGAAATATGCAGATATTTGGATATCTATTACTGTATCTATTTTGAATTGTCTATGTTTTTTGGACTAGCCCGAGGATGTGTAGATGTAGTTAGTTTTCATGCTCTACTTGGATCTAAGATAGAGTTTTAGTAGCATCTTCCTGTTGTTCTCTGGATACATAATCTCCCTGCCTAGGACGTGTATTTAGAGAACAGCAGGGAGGTGCTGCCGAAATTCTATCTTAGATAGGAGTAGAGCATGGAAACTAACCCTATCTACACATCCTCGGGTGGGATTAGGACCTATCTTCACCTATTAGACAGTATAGGAACCTGTAAATGCAATTGATTTTTATATTACTTGTTGATATGTTAGAGGATGGATGACCGTGAGTGGATGTACATAGGCTGCTCTAGTCAGGGTTCGTTGACCGATGAATGGATTGAGAAGACAGATGCTTTCTTAGAACTAGCATTTACAAGGGTTAAAGGAGCGCATGCCACTTGGTGTCCCTACAGCATTTGTGCAAACACGTGTTGACAAACAAAGGTGGTCATGGGTAAACATCTTTATAAGAATGGATTTACGGTGAACTATACCCATTGGATCTACCATGGTGAATCCGATCGTGTGAGAGATGAGGTCGTGAGACAATGCATCGAGGATTATGATGCTGATGTTGGGGTAGGAGACATGTTAAATGACTATCATGAAGCACACTTTGATGAAGGACGTAGGGAGGAGGAGCCAGAGGCGACCACAAAGGCGTATTATGATATGTTGTCTGCGGGACAACAACCCCTTCATGGGCATGCCAAGGTTTCTCAACTAGATGCCATTGCACGCCTAATGGCCGTAAAGTTCCAATTTAGCTTGAGTCAAGAAGCCTTCGATGTTATGCTGATAGTTGTTGGTAGCCTGCTCCCGGATGGTCACATCCTACCAAAGAGCATGTATGAGGCACAAAAACTCCTTTGTACACTTAAGATGCCATATGAGCAGATACATGCTTGTCTGAAGGGATGCATCTTATTTAGGAAAGAACATGCAGAAGCAAAGTGCTATGTGAAGTGTAAATCATCTAGGTTCCTAGAGCTAGACTCTGGTGATGGTCAGAAGAGGCAGCTCGCCATCCCCGTGAAGATCCTATGGTACCTTGCATTCATACTAAGGATCCAACAACTTTATATGACTAAAGAATCCATGAAACAGGTGACATGGCACAAATACGGACATCGATACAATCCTGAGAAGCTGGTGCATCCATTAGATGGTGAAGCATGGACAAGGTTTGATATGATTCATTGTGAGAAAGCTCTAGAGGCTCGTAATGTACGTGTTACGCTAGCAATAGATGGGTTCAATCCTTATGGAATGGCGGCTGCCTCATACACTTGTTGGCCCATGTTCGTTATTCCTCTTAATCTCCCCCTAGCATCCTCTTTTAACGACATAATATATTCTTGTCGTTGATAATTCCTAAACACCCGAGGAATAATATGAGTGTGTACATAGAGCCTTTGATTGATGTTTTGGTCTATGCTTGGGAGGAAGGGGTATGGACATACGACCGAGCTACAAAGACAAACTTCAAAATGTATATTTGGTACCAGTACTCTGTACATGACTTTCTGGCATATGGGATATTCTATGGCTGGTGTGTTCATGGGAAGTTCTCATGCCCAGTATGCAAGGCATCTCTAATGTTCATTTGGTTGACGAAGGGCAGTAAGTATTCTTCATTCGACAAACATCGACAATTCCTCCCTTTTGACCATCCATTCAGATGAGACATTAAGAACTTTACGAAAGATGTAGTAGTTGAAGGCCCTGCACCCCAGATGATGATTGGTGCTATGGTTCGTGCTCCGTTAGACGCTCTCGAGGTCAATGACCATGGAGATCGTTTTCTAGGATATGGTGAGGAACATGCATGTACTCACAAGTCATGCTTGTGGAACCTCCCCTATTTTGATGACCTTCTACTTCCACATAACATTGATGTAATGCACACTAAAAAGAATATTGCCGAGGCAATTTTTGGTACAATCATGGACATTCCTTATAAGACAATGGATAATGTTAAGGCTAGAGTGGATCAGGCAAGGTTATGAAATAGATCAAAGCTAGACATGGCGCCTCCTAGAGGCGGGAAGTCATAGAGAAAGCCTAAGGCCGATTTTGTTCTGACGAGGGCCCAAAGGAGGAAAGTACTAGAATAGTTCCAAACGTTAATGTTCCCTGATGGGTATGTAATGAATCTGAAGAGGGGAGTGAACTCAACTACTTTGCGAATCAATGGGCTCAAGAGTCATGACTACCACATATGGCTTGAGCGGTTATTGCCTATGATGGTTCGAGGCTATGTCCCTGAGCATGTTTGGATAGTGTTGGTGGAGTTGAGCAATTTCCTCCGCTAGCTTATGCTAAGGAGTTATCTCGTACCGTGGTTGCAGACATGGAAAGAATGGCGCCTGTGTTGCTCTACAAGTTAGAGAAGATCTTTCCACCTGGCTTCTTCAATCTGATATAGCATTTGATTTTGCACCTCCCATATGAGGCACGAATGGGGGGGGGCCTGTGCTGGGCAGTTGGTGCTATTCAATTGAGAGATTTCAAAAGGTTCTTCGAACTAAATGTAAAAATAAATGCAAAATTGAAACATCCATAGCAGAGGCATACATTCTAGAGGAGGTGTTAAACTTCACAACAAAATACTATGCTGACAACCTTCCTAGCGTACATAATCCACCCCCTCGTTACAATGCTGGTGAAGATGAATCAAACCTTAGCATTTTCTGAGGGCAACTAGGAAGTGCAAGTGGTGCGACTAACAAGACCTTGAAACATGAAGAGTGGTGCACTATTATGCTATATGTGTTGACCAAACTATCCAAAGTGGAGCCGTACATGTTGTAAGTTCTCAACAAACTTTTTCTCAAGTAGTCACAATTCTATGTCCAACTCTCTCGTTTCTCGTTGGTACAGGGAATTTCATGAACGATTCTGGCGTGAATCAAGAGAACCTACCCTGTAGGAAACTTCGACCCTTCTTAGAGAGGGTATGGGAAATGAAATGCCTGATTTCATTTCTTGGTTCAAATAGAAGGTACTGTCCAATTTGGCTTGTACTTAGTTTGGCATTATAAGTTGCTCATACGTATGACTAATATAATGAACTATCCTGCTTGAACTTGTAGGGACAAACCGATGCGTCTATGAGTGCCGAGTTGAGACAGGTTGCCGATGGTTGCGCTTATAGGGTCAGGTCATTTATCGGTTATGACATGAATGGATATTGCTTTCACACTACAAGCCATGAGCAGAGTCAGCCCAATCGAAGAACCACAAATATCAGAGTTTTTACACAAGGCTTAGATGGGGTCGAGTATTACAGAAGAATTGAAGAAATATACGAACTCATGTTTTATGGTTGCAAACCTCTTAATCCTGTTATATTCAAATGCCATTGGTTTGATCCTAAAGTAGTGAGGAGGACCCCTAATCTTAGGCTAGTCAAAATTTGACAATCATCTGTCTTACTAGGAGACGATGTATATATTGTGGCTCAATAGGCCACGTAAGTTTATTATCTCTCATACCCATGCCAAACTGTAGACCGTCTTAAGGGTTGGGATCTTGTGTACAAGGTATCGCCACACGGTAAACTACATGTCCCAAACAATCAAGATTACAACATAGACCCCAACACATATGACGGAGAGTTCTTTTAAGAAGATGGGCTCGAAGGGAGTTTTGAGATAGACTTAACCGAAGCTCAGGGTATGGAAGTAGACAATGAAAGTGGTGCTGATGAGGACGCTAGAGACGAGGTTCAGAATGTGAAAGACTTAGAATTACTTCAGCGATTACATCTAAGCAATGACGATGATGATGGCATTCGTCCTTCGGAGCACAGGGATGATTATATCAACATGCATAATAGTGATGATGAGACTTATGATTCAGCTAATCCCGATCATGATGATTATTTCTAATACATGTATGATCCATGCTAATTGATTTATTATTTGTCATATCAAGTTATTTTCTAAGTATGTTTTGTTTATTTTGCATCTATTTTAATGTATTATTTGTGCTAATTGGTTTACTCTTTTTAATTATAGGTGATTGAACAATGGTGGGTGGTACAAAGAGGATAGTGTCGCTTTACTCAAAAGCAAACAGCGACACGTAAAGGGTCCGATGCAGCTGAGGGATCTAGGAAGAGACCTCAGGGTAGACCCAGGGGTTGAGGGATGGGTGGAGGCAAGACTGAGGCCATCATCGCCTGTACCTTCATCACCGTATGAGTTACCTTCTGCACACTCATCCTCTGAGGAGGAGGAGGTACAGGTGGAGGAGGAGGAGGTAGGGGTGGATGAGGAGGAGACAGGGGGTACCTATTCCTCAAGTTCATCGCGTGTGTGGTTGCGAGGTCCCTCGACCCTCCCGAGGCGACCGATACCTCTTGAGAGACGCCTGCTAATTCGACCCGATGGAGACAAGTAAGTAACTTTATATGTTATCATTATTTTTTCATTTGATATGTTCAAAATTATAATAAAAACTAATAATTTATCTTAATCACTTGGGCAGTGGTTGGTGGAAGGTCGATGGGGGTGATCACGCATGTCATGTGAACAACATCCTTGGTCTTTTGATCAAGGAAAAGTTCCCTGGCCTGGTGCAGTTCGGTGGAACTATCGAGCTAGCCTACACATGGGCCCACTATGCTGCCATCCCTGACACCCCTAATCAGGATGGCAGGGTATTCACCGATAAGGCGCAGCGTGTCATGGCCGAGCTTTGGGTAAGTCTTTCTCGCACTACATTGCTCAATACATTCGCATTGATTGGATATTCTTGAAATAATGACTGGATACATCACGTCTATATATATGCATAATTTCTTTAGATGTGAGGAGGGATATGAGGCCAAGGCGGATGTTGTGGCTGACAAAGCCACCAAGAAACTTGTCAAGGACATGCACTACGAGGCAGTGCATCCAGGCCAGTGATCCAATACCATGCTGGAAATTCTTAGAGAGAGGATCCCTAAAAGGGCGGCAAGAACCATGAGCCTGACATTGGAACAATACCTGAAGGTAAATATAGAACATTAATACTTATTTTTTCTAAGATTAATTATGCTTAATTTCATCATCTTATATGTCATATACTTGATGACGTAGGTGCCTCCATGGTGGTGCGCCTATGATCTGTAGTGTTGGGCCTAGATATTGGACAGGTGGTGTGACCCCGCGTGGGAGGAGAATCACAACGCTTGTCAGGAGTGGCATTTGCTGATGCTGGGTGCACCACACCATCAAGGTAACGTCAATCTCTCAGAATACACGGCTAGATGGGTACGCAGGATTCATTTCTTTATTCTAACAGCTCAACTCTGCATAATTTCTAATCATATTACTTTTTTTTGCAGTCGGTGGCACATGGTGGCGAGCCTTGCTCCTAGTTCATGGAATATGGTTTGGCCCACAAGGGGAAGGCGACGTCCGATGTCGCCTACAACTCGGAGGACCCACCCTCGACGTATAGCAACGAGTCTATCCACAGCTGCCTTGATGGATACACATCGATGGCAAGGTTAGTCCATGGCCTAGAGTACGATCTAAGCGCCCATGACCTTGATGCAGAAGTGGTCATGAGGGTAGGAGGAGGCAAGAAGCATGGCTAGTTCTAGATTGGCGATGACATAATCGACATGGCCAGTACTCCCACTCTCTCCCAGATTCAAGCACGGAGCACGGGTTCCAGTCTGGCAATACGCCCATGGCCAGACTCTACATGGTTCTAGATGAACGCACTCTAGGTTATTTCTGTTTTATTCATCATTCATTCATTTTACATACTTTTGCATTACATTGTAACATTGGGATGAAATATTATAGACTCAGCTAGAACAAGAAACGAGGCACCGGGAGGAGCTAGAGGCGAAGATGGAGCTGCAGATGTTTGAATATATGAGGGGTGTTTACGCTGCAATCGGTCAACCTCCGCCACTGATGCCTATCCCTCCTCCTCAACCTACTCCAAACACCGTTTTAAGCACTATGAGTCGCTTTATAACCTTATAATCACCATTTCTAGTTTATGTAGAATCATTCTTACAAAGATGCCTAGACACTAGAAACTTAGTAACTAATGCTATATGTTTGTTACCAACTAGTTGTGCAGTAATCTCTTCTCCTTTGTGCAATCTTGACTCACACATGCAATCTCTTCTCCTTTGTACAGCATCAATCGGCGGACATCGAAAGAGCCTCATGACCCAGCATGGTCGTAGTGGAACTCAGTGGCCTAAGTGACTACTTATGATTTTATTTACATTTGCATTTGTGGATTACCTGTGATTATTTGTGGTTGTGAATGAACCTACTAGTGATTCTGAAGTTTATTTGCATTAATGTGTTGTTGATATATCTATATGAACTGCCTGTGATGTCTATTAGTGAACTATCTATGATGGATATAATGTTTATTTGAATGTGGTACGTGGTTGTGACCGAAACAAATAAACTAATTATTTGTGGTAGCTTTACCTAGTGTTACACTCGACAAAAGTCCTATTTGCCGAGTGCCATGAAAATTCACTTGGCAAAGAGGGACACGTGGCAAAAATCTATGCTTTCTAGGACTAAAATGGCTTCTTTGCCGAGTGTCTGCGCTATGACACTCGGCAAAGAAGGCAATATTAATACATTCTGGGCTAGCCTTTGCCGAGTGTCTCAGAGTTGACACTCGGCAAACAAGGAAACTTTGCCGAGTGCCGAGGAGTTTGACACACGGCAAAAGAAGGAATCTTTGCTAAGTGTCTAGAAGTTGACACTCGGCAAAGCAGGCAGCTGCCGAGTGCCTGGAATTTGACACATGGCAAAATAAGGAAGCTTTGCTGAGTGTCTGGGATTTGGCACTCGGCAAAGAATGCAGGTTTGCTGAGTGTCTGGGAGTTGACACTCGGCAAAGGCGCCGTGATCGTCTCCGCGCCATCGCGTTACTTTTTTTCGCCAAGCATCGGTTTCAGCTCTCGGCAAAGTGTTTGCCGAGTGTCCGATAGAAAACACGCGGCAAAGAGGCGTTTGCCAACACTATAGATGGCGTGTGCTGTTTACCGAGTGCCTATGGCACACGACAAAGTCACTATTTCCGGTAGTGCATGCCCCTGATAGGTAGGTATTTGGTAGTGCCGCCTCTATAAATATTCCGACAGGCTACAAGTAATCATACGCCTCTATTAATTATTTTTAGAGGCGGGCGTACTAAGGCAGCTACCTCTAAAAATAACTATTAACAGATGTGGACATTCTAAAGATGGTGCTTCTAAAAATCGATTAACAGAGGTGGCACTCTAAAGACATAAAAAATAATTCATAACTCTTTTCATATAAAGTCGAATGAAGACAAACTTTATACAAAAGTTGTAGACGATCTCGACGCGATCTATAACTTTATAGTTGATAAGTTGTTGATTCCAAACTGTTTAGAGTCCTAGATTTTTGAAATTTTAAATTTTTAAACAATCTTGAATGTTGATATGTTCTATAACAAGGTTGTAGTTTTCAATAGGATCTACAAATTTATAGTTGACAAATTTTGATTTGAAGTTTTTTATAGTCCCAAATATGTGTTTTAAGTTCCTAGAATTTGAAATTAAAAATTTTAGAACTTCCAAATAACCTTGAACGTTCACATGGTTAATACCAAAGCTACAGTGGTCAATCCGATGTACAAGTTTGTAGTTAACTCCAAATATATGTTTTAAGTTCTCATCTATTTTGATATTTATTTTTTTGAACTTTTTAAACAATCTCTAATGGAGACACATCCTATATCAAAATTGTAGTGCTTGACAAGATTTAAAACTTTTTAGTTGATTTTTACCATTAAAGATTATTTGGTGATTAAAATATCCAATACGTACAATAAAGATCATAAAATATTGATATAAAAGATAGCGTCCTGTACATACTAACAAATATGTGTGGGTCCTCCGGCTCTATTAATAATAAAAAGGGCTCACCTCTAAAAATACTTCCTATTGTTGGAATATAAGTGACACTAGTACAAAAATAATTTTTAGAGGCGCCTTCCCTTTTAACAGCATCGGTTGTCTTAGCACGTCGTCATTAACCTTCGTGGGAGGTACTGTAGCTATACAACCATTGCTAGAAAATAATTTTTAAAGACGATTCCATTAACAAATTCGCCTCTAAAAATATATCCATTTTTAGGGGTGGTTTCGTTAATAGAACCGCTTCTGAAAATGCTTTTTTAAGGACTGTTGCTTATGTCAACCATCTCTAAAAATGAGTAATTTTTAGAGGCGGTTCTCTTAAGACAACCACCTCTGAAAATCAATTTTTAGATACGGTTTACTAACCTTAAAAATTGTTGCAGCACAAATAAATTCATATCTTTTTTAAATAAAGTCGGATGAAGACAAACTTTATATCAAAATTATAGTGGTCGACGAGATCTAAAACTTTTTAGTTGATAAATTTTTTGTTTGAGATCATTTAGGGTTCTAAATATATAAACTAAGTCTTAGATTTTGAATTTTAAATTTTTAAATTTTTCAAATGACCTTGGATGGAGAAATGTTCTATATCAAAGTTATAGTGCACGACGAGGTCCAAAACTTTGTAGTTGAAAGTTTTCTCATTTAAGATTATTTATGAGTTAAAATATTGATTACAAGATTCTGACATATTAGTACAAATAGATAGGATCGTAGAACTAGACATAAGTGGGTGTGTGGTACGGTAGTACGGGAGGGATTGCGCGAGGGAGAGGTTGTGGATTCGAATCCCGGGTGTCGGCACTTATTCAAAACAAGTGAAAAATAAATCATGTGAGCTGTGGCCGGTCCTTAGCCCTTCAGGCTATATTACAAAATTTTTTCTTATTTTTATTAGACTCTAAATGATTTTTTGAAAAAATTAAAAATTATTTTTTAGGACGGTTGACTGATTTCAGAGGCGGTTGTCTTAAGAGAACCGCCTCTGAAAATCGATTTTTAGAGGCGATTGTCTTAAGAGAACCGCCTCTGAAAATCGATTTTGAGAGGCGGTTTTAAAACCGTAACTGAAAATCACTTATTTTTACAATCGTTGACATAGTAGCGGTTTTAAAACCGTCTCTGAAGATCACTTTTGACCGTCAATAAAAATGTTTTATGTACGGGTGTGAATTGCGCACCTCTCCATATATTGGCTTAAGCTTTTGGGTTGAATTGATCGGTGCATACAACTTAATATGGTATGAAACCAAAGGTCTTGAATTCGAATCCTAATTAGCACAATTAAATAATCCTAATTAGCGCAATTAAATAAAATATATAATTGCTGCTCGATTCTATTCCACGTGAGGGAGTTGCTATGGCTAGCCACAGTAGGTTTATTGACTCCCAGTTCCCCAGATGCCTTTAGCGCAGAGATACTTCTCGTAGTGAGATTGGAAGTAGTAGCTGGGGCATGAAGACGGGTCCTGTTTGTAAACAAATGGAACATAAGCAAAGGAGTATCGGAGAAAGAACATAATTAAAAAAAGGTGGATGCAATATGTTAATACCAATGGGATGTGAATTTCACTACGTAAAAAATGATTTTTAGCAATGGGTCAAATTTTTTGTAGGGGCGGCTGATGATGGAGCCGCCCCTACAGTGTCGTGCTCGAGTGCCCAGACACCAGCTGCCCCTACAAATAGAACAATAGGGGCGGCTGGTGATATGAGCCGCCCCTACAAATGGGGTCTGATTTGTAGGGGCGGCTCAATCACCAGCCGCCCCTAGAGTTGCTATTTGTAGGGGTAATTGGTGATTGAGCCGTTCCTATAAATGCCCCCGTATATATAGCTCCGATTTATAGGGGTGGCTCAATCACCAGTCGCCCTACAAATGACCCACATATAATACAGTTGCAGCTCCTTTTTCCTCCTCGGGTCACTCACTCCAACCCGTGAAAGAAAGGTGGGGAGGCCTTAGGCACCTTCTAAAATTTGCTCTACTAAGGGGGGAAGGTTTTGATCTCAAATCCTTTGGTGGAGAGATTGTAGAAGGTAAGAAAATGCTATTCCACACTTTTTTTTGAAGTTTTAATGGTTGGTTAGTGAGTAATTAGAGTTTTGTTTTTCTCTCTCTTCTATGGTGCTTGAGCTACTTATGAAGCAAATTAGACCCAAGTTTTAAATGTACTAGGGTAAATTAGAGAGGGGAACAAGATCATACCCCTATTTGGTCCATGTTTCTTGATTTTAGTAAACAATTAGTTAGTTTTATGGATGTTTCATGTACATGTGGATCTAGATCTAGGGTTTAGTTTTTTTATTAATTTTATTTTTGTAAATTTATGTTTGATGAAATTAGACTAGGGTTTGTATGAAAGATATTGGGTAAAGTATAATTGTTGCTAATTGTTGTCTTTAAAATTATTTATTGTAATCAATAAATATGTATTTTAATTATTTATGGATAAATGGGCCATTAATTAATTTTCCTCTACCATGGTGTGTTTGTATGCTTCATGTAATTATATTAGATTTATATTCATATATATCTGAAGTATATACAATTATTCTCAAGTAATTATTAATTTGATTCATTTTTATATATATCTGAATAAGTAGTCCTTTAATGTTTGTTTTGTTGTTGTAAAAGATGGAGTACATGAATTCTTGAATGTATGGTTCGTTAAGGTTCAAGGCAGGTTTTCGTGAAGAGGTGGATAAATTTATTGAAGCCGCAAAGAAGCATGCAACGACATTGAAAAAGAATAATGATATAATTATTTGCCCATATAAAGATTGTAAGAACCGTATGGCATAGACAAATGTGACTATCATCAGATTATATTTGATTATGCGAGGATTTGTTGAGGACGACACAGTATAGATTCATCATGGTGAAACGGTTATTGTTAACGATGAGGATGAGGAGGAATATGACGACGAAACCATAGAATCCCTGTCCCAATATTCAGCAGAGCTTGATGCACAAATGGATTTTGAGTTTGAAAATGAACAAGGTGGTGATGCTGGTGGTTGGGATGGTAACGACGAAGGTGGTGCTAATAATGATGGTAGAGCATGTGTCGAGGATGAAGACGATTTGGAGAACATGATTCGAGCCCTTGGAATAGAGATTTTACTAAATAGCCCAAAAGGTCTAGAAAATTTGGAAATGATGACAAAAGCATCGAAAGAAATTGTATATGGTGTTGAAAAGGGCTGTCCGACACATTGGACATTGCTACGTTTTGTGCTTGAGCTGCTCATCCTGAAGGCTAAGTATGGTTGGTCAGACTGTAGTTTCAATGATCTATTGCATCTCCTATCATGGGTGCTGCCACAACCAAACTCAGTTCCCACCAACACATACCAAGCGAAGAAGGTCATAAGTCCATTGACAATGGGGGTTGAAAAAATCTATACATGCCCCAACCACTGTATACATTTTTGTGGTGAAATGTTCAAGTCACTGGATAAATGTCCCTAGTGTGGGGCCAGTCGGTACAAGAATAATAACCTTTACGGTGGGGACGAACCCTCTACCGGGAAAAAGACGAATAAGAAGGGTACAAAAAGGTGGTATAAGAATCTTAGCCCTCAGAGGACACTCTATTAGGCAACGATGCAAAGCAGAGAAGAATTCATGCCTTGGTAATGTGGTACCTACCAGTGACTGACCGCTTGAGATGTATCTTCCTAAACCCTAAAGAAGCCACACTCATGATATGATGGGATGATGAGCGCAAGGTGGATGATGATAAGATTGCACACCCGGCTGATTGTAATCAGTGGCAAAGGTTTGATGAGAAGCACAAAGAATTTAGTGATGACCCAAGGAATATATGATTTGGCTTGAGCACCGATAGAATGAATCCCTTCAATGAGAGGATGAGCGACCACAGCACATGGCCAGTGATCTTGACCATGTACAACATCCCAACATGGTTGTGTCAGAAGAGAAAGTACCTTCTCCTCACTATTCTTATTTCTGGCCCTAAACAACTAGGCATTGATATAGACGTGTTCCTTGAGCCTTTGATGCAAGAAATAGAGAGGCTATGGAGGCATGGGGAGCAGATGTACGATACGTTCCGAAAGGAGGACTTCATATGTAGATCAATAATATTTGTTACTACCAATGATTATCCTGTGCTTTGCTTTGCCTAGACAGATCAAAGGAAAGATGAGATGCTTGGTTTGCTTGGATGGTACTACATGGGTGTACTTAGATGCATCCAAGAAGATAGTTTACCTAAGGAACCGATGCTTCTTAAAGACAAGTCACAAGTACCGCAGCAAATTGTTCTTTAGATTTTATGACAACGCCTCGAAGATTGAACCCCCTCCAGAGAGACGTCATAACGGAGAACATGTGTACAGAATGGTAAAAAACATACGCGTCGTCTATAGAAAGAAGAATCCATATGGGATGAATAGATATAGAAGCACACCTCCTGTCGAAGGCGTACCTTTTAAGAAACAATCGATCTTCTTTCAGTATCTGCCTTATTGGCCAGACTTGGAGGTTTCCCATGCCATTGATGCTATGCACATGCAGAAGAATGTCTTTGAGAGTCTCATTGCTATCTTGATGGACACAGGCAAGTCAAAGGATGGTCTGAAAGCACAAAAATACATGGTGCAGCTAAACATGATGCCACAACTTCACCCGGTACCTGAGGCTAATGGAAAATACACTCTGCCCGTGGCGTGCTTCAACCTAACAGCAAACGAGAAGTGACCTATATGCACGCTCCTGAGGGGGATCAAAGTCCCGACTGTGTTTTCAGCAAATGTGAAGAAGCTAGTGTCGATGAAGGACTTGTCAATAACACACTGCAAGGCTCACAATTGCCATGTGATGCTGACAGTGTTTCTACCTATTACAATCAGGGCTATAAAGCCAAAGTTCTTGAAAATAGCCATCACCCGCATGTGCTACTTGTTTTTGAAGATCTCATAGAAGACGATTCGCAAGCAAGAGCTGAGTGACCTACATGAATTTGTGGTGGAGACACAAAATTAGCTAGAGATGTGTTTACCTCCTACTTTTTTTGATATAATGCCACATCTCATGGTTCACATGGTTCATCAGATACAGACGCTGGGCCCTTGCTACTTGCATGAAATGTGGTCCTACGAGCGGTTCATGTTGGTTCTAAGTCGATACATGCATAATCGAGCATACCCAGAGGGCTCCATGATAGAGGGTTACAGTACTAAAGAAGTCATCGAGTGCTGTCAAGAGTACCTAAAAGTACAGAAAGGGATTGGTAAACCCGATTCTTGTCACAGGGGTAGGCTGGCTAGGAAGGGCACCAGTGGTAGAAAAGTGTTCATCGACTATGATTACAAAGAGGTGAGTCAAGCGTATTACAGTGTCTTACAGAGTACACAACTGATGCAACCGTACATTGATGAACACTTGGCTATCATTATGGTGGAGAGAAATAGCCGTTTGGATGATTGGGTCATGAAACAACACAAGCAACGACTAACTACATGGTTGAAGGACCAAAACATACCGCCTGGAGAAACTATAGACTCTATTACCATCAGTAGGTTAGCGAAGGGGCCATCGAGACAAGTGACATCTTGGAATGCTTATGACATCAATGGGTATACATATTATACCCACGCAAAGGATAGTAAATATATGAACCAAAACAACGACGTTCGAATAGAGGCTTTCGATGGATTGGGGTGAAAGATCCAATACTTTGGCATCATTGAAGAGATATGGGAACTTGACTATGGAAGGGATATAACGGTGGCCCTATTTTGATGCCGCTGGATCAAACAACACTAACTGAACAAGATCGGATTGAGAGTCCTGGACCTTGAAAATCTAGGCTACCAAGATGACCCTTGGGTGCTCGCTTCACGTGTCGCACAAGTTTTCTATATGTCTGACCCACAAAGTAACCTCCCTCTGAAGAAGACAAAGCACGTGGTTGCCTCCGAGAAATAGCACATTATTCAAGTTGATGGCGTGGACGATGTTGAAGCTTACAATAACTACGATGAGATGCCTCTATTCACAGACTTTCCTAAGAAGATCAGTGTTGTGGAAAGAACCTCCCCAAAGACATAATGCCATGGGAACGGAAAGGTGTCAAGGGAAAAGTCATTACAGCGGGCTAGCTAGTTGTTGAACATGGAGTGTTTGTGTAAGTGTGTGTTTGTAAGACTTTATTTATGCATGCGTGTGAGACTATATATTTATGTATGTGTGTAAGACTACATATTTTTATACATGTGTAAGACTATATTTTTGCATGCGTGTTTGTAAGATGATTTTTTTCCTAAAATTTTCTAAAATCTTGCCTTATCAAGTTAGTGTGTTGATTTGGGCATTCTTTTCATTTGACAAAGTTTGAGCACTTTAAATTTTCAAATTTAAAAAAATGATAAGTTCGAACGAGATTTTCAACCATTAAATGATTTCAGCTGAAAAAGTGATGAATACCAAAGTTGTATACCTCATCAAGTTCTACAACTTTTATTTTGATCATTTCTTTGTCTGACAAAGTAATAGTAACCATTGTTCACAAATCAACATGTTTCTCGTATAATTCATGAAACTATGAGTCATACGTGAATTTATGACCAATGTTTACTAATATTTTATCACATGAAGAAGTGACCAAATTAGAAGTTGTAGGTAGTGATGAGTTCAACAAATTTTATGTTCATGACTTTTATTGTTGAAATCATTTAAGGTTTCAAAATCTTGTTTGAAGTTGTCATTTATTGAGTTTTAAAATTTCAACTATCCAAATTTGGTCAAATGAAAATATGATCAAAATAAAAGTTGTACATATTGATGAGTTCTACAACTTTGGTATTTATGAGTTTTTCATCTGAAATCATTTACTCTTTCAAAATATTGTTTAAAGTTGAAATTATTTGAATTTCAAAATTTGAATCGTTCAAACAAAGTCACATGACAAGATGCCCAAAATAAAAGTTGTACATGTTGATGAGTTATACAACTTTTATGTTTACAATATTTTCATTTTATTTCATTTAATGTCATAAAATTGTAGTTGAAGTTTTAAAATTCAAAATTTTAATTTTTGTTTGTTTTTGTTTTCTATATTGTTTTGACTACAATTGTTTATATATATATATATATATATATATATATATATATATATATATATATATTTCTTCATATATAGAATAATACAAAATATTATATTTGTGCATATACACAATTTTTTATATTACTTTGTGTTTTTATGATATAAAAAATATAGAACTTATAATTTTAAAAAATATAAAATATTTGTAGGGGCGGTTGGATCAGGAACCGCCCCTACAAATGAAATTTTAGGGCCGGCTGGATCAGGAACCGCCCCTACAAATACATTTGTAGGGGCGGATGGATCAGGAACTGCCCCTACAAATAGTCCCAAGTATAAATACAAGGGCGTACGGGAGTTAACCTGTTGGGCGCTGTCTTCTTCCTCCGACGCCGTTAGGCTGCCTCGCCGACGCCGCCTCCCGGTCGGACCTGTCCCGACGCTGGCCTGTGCCCCCCCCCCCCCACCCCGCACCCATGCACCCCATCTCTGCACCCGTGCACCCACTCCCCGCACCCGCGCCCCCTCCCCGCACCCATGTGCCTGCTCCTCCCTGCCCTAGGGTTTCCGACCGACCGACGGTGCTAGTTTCCGACCATGAGGTGCCACGGCGCACCCGCGCGCCCCATCTCCGTACCCACGCACCTCCTCCCCAACCTAGGGTTTCCAATGGTGGGCGGCCTCCGCACACCTCCACCAGCATCCGCGCACCTCCACCGACGGGTGGCCTCCACGCACCTCCACCGGTGGGCGGCCTCTGAGCTAGGGTTTCTAAGCTTGAGTTACCACGGTGCACCTGGCCGGTGGTGCACCCGCACGCCCCATCTCCACACCCGTGCACCCCCTCCAACGGCTGGGCGAACCCCGCCCCACTTCACCACCTCTTCACCGGCGACGATCACCCAACAGGTATGCCCGCTCCCTTCTCTCCCCTTCCTTCTTCACTGTTTGGCTTGCCTGATCACGAATCATTGCTATGATCTGCACCAGTTTATGTATTCATGCTGATTTAGTGCTACTTTTGATTAGGTCATAACATACCTTATCCTTTGACCATCAATTTGTATTGGAATCTAGAAATTTCATGGGCCTGCTGTAGGATTTCTAATGTTGCCTACTTGTGTTGATTGCCACTATTTCGATTTTATGTAATGGGATTGAATGTCTTCAACTGCCTCTCTTACACTTGCTTTGCTATGAGATGTATGCAGCCAACTTTGTGTGCGAATTAAGGCTTCAACTGTGCTAATTGATAAGTTGCACCGATGTGGGTCAATAATCCTCCCACCCATGCTAAAACCGACTCTGAAGGCACTGTAGAAGTAGGCACAACAAGCACATCTTTTGCTAGAAGAGATGATATAGGGTACTTTCCAATAATTTAATATGTTAAAATCTTTGTTTCTCTTCACAAATAGGTTGGCTATATGGGCACAACACCTACATGAAAGCGATTTGTTATTTAACACAACCCTCTTACAGTCTTTACATTCTCCCTTCAAATATAGAATCAACCAATCATTGGAGCTCGCATTGTCAACTGTGATTGTGAATAAATGATTGATACCTCACTCCGGCAAGCATTCTTCAACTCTTTTTCTAGAGGTTACTCCTTTATGATCATCTAGAACTATCATTTCTGCAACCTCCATTCATCATCAATCTAATGTGAAGTGATGCACATATAATTTAAATTTTGATTTGATGTTCAAGTATCTGTTAAACAGATTCTTTGATTTGCCAAAACCTTCTTCAACTTGGGTTTTTTTCTTCAATATATCACTACCAACAGTCCCTTGGTACTATGACTCTAGAAAGTGGTTGAAACCGGGGCTATAGCATTTTGGAATATCTCTTGAAACTATTCTAAAAGGCATCTCATCAATTATAACCATATCAGCAAGCGCTTTGCATCAAGCGTCAATGCTGAAAGGTTGCTTCGGTGTTCCTTTGTTGTTCTTTTGTATGTCCTAACCTTTGAGTGGGATCTTCAGGGCACAAGTTCCCCAAATGGTACCATGAGGTTCTTGTTCCATAAGTTGACTGGTCACAAGAATAAATCTACCCTAAGTGATTGCATCTTTCAATTAGATCCTGACCCCTTAATCTTATAGTGAAATATTTCCAAACAACTTATTTCTTTGAACAAAATCTTTTGTGTCTGTTCTGAACTGAAGAGAGCAGAGTAGGAGAGCTAGCTGACTAAACATCCAACTATAGTAATGATATATATATTTTGATGCATGAATAACTAAGAAATATGAGTTCCTCTAAACTTAAGTAAGCAATGATAAATATGAAAGTGGAAAAACAAAAACACATGTTCTATATTTTATGCATTAACAACTGAAGTAAATCTCTTTTGCTTCTTTGGTTCATTTGCTTCACTTGTTTGGTCCATTTGTTGCTAGTAATGATTTCTACATAGCCATCAACCTATTCAATCTATGACTGCAATCTTCTACTGGCACTAAGTTAAATGCAGCACATACATCCAGGTATAGCCCCATCCATTTTACGTAATGGGATTGTCCAAAACATTGTCTTACATGTGAATTATGCACTAAATTTACTTATCAAATGGATGGGGCTAGCCCTATCATAGTTGCCCCTCTCGGTTTTCAGTTCAGATATTTACATTTGTGCAATCTGCTAGTACTGTATTACTTGGGTGTGATTGCAATTGCGTGGGCGGATTAAATTGCTCGATGATACAATGTGGTGTAGCAAGACAACGTGACAGTCAAGGGTTTTAGAGTGTTGATTATTTTCAGCATTGTCTTATTACCTGCCTAGTATTTTTATCTCTACTATTGAACTAATTACTTACTAATCAATTAGTTAAACCTGTGAGCATATAACCTATGTTACTACAAAAAAACATGTGTTACTTTTAATATTTGCATACTGTTCTAAAACTTCAGTAACCTGGTACTCGATTATATTACTGTCTTTCTAGGTATTTAATATTTGATCTAAAAACCTTATAATTTGCTAAGGAGGACTGTCATATTCGTCTAGGATCTGAGATCACCAACAAGCGTTGGAAAGCTGCCTCGTGCAGCAACCCACTGATTTGAGAGAAAATATAAATAAACAAATATGTTTATGTTGTTTATCTGCCTCCTTCATCTACATGCCATTTTTAATGTTGATATGAGCCTGAGTAGCTGTATTTATTCTATACAAGCTTTCGAATACCTCCTGTGTATTTATATCACATTTTTATATGGCCTTTCTCTGAGTAATATGCTTGTTATATTTGGAATTAGATTATTTTTGTGTGTCAAGGTTACCAACTTACCATGAACAGTTTTGTTGCTGGTTGCTGGCTGCTGGCTGCTAGCTGCTAGTTGGCTGCTTGTCTCTCTTTGGCTGCTACTACTTGCTACTCCTCCTCCTCCTACTACTCTCTTTGTCTCTCTTTGGCTACTACTACTACTTGCTACTCCTACTACTACTCTCTCTACTTACTACTATTACTACTTATTATCTTCTGTCTTCTATCAACTCTTACTACTAGTGGCTACTAGTTGGTCTCCTACAACTCCTATTACTACTACTTGCTAGTCCTACTACTACTACTCTACTACTGTACTGTCCTCCTGCTCTTCTCCTACTACTCTACCACTCCTCTTCTACTACTACTCTTCTCTACTCCACTCTACTCCTCCCCTCTCCTAAGCAACTGTTGCTTTTTTTTGCTACTTCTACAACTACTCTCCTCTACTCCACTCTACTCCTCTCCTCTCCTCTATTTTTGTCACCTTTCCTATCCTCTATGTTTGGAAAGCAGCAACTGCTTTTTTTACACATTTTCCTCTCTATGTTTGTTAAGCAGCTGTTGCTTTTTTTTGCCAAATCTCCCCTCTCCTCTCCTCTCCTTTGTTTTGCCGATGATGAAATTGTCCAAGTCCATATATTGTATGGAATATGAGTTGATGATTAAGAACTTGTGAGGAACTTGACATCATTAGTAGCCGCTCCTACATTACCTTCTCCTCTCTTCTCTATTATGATGCCTTGATGCTCCAAGTTCATGATCAAATGATGATTGACATGTTTCTAAGGCTTCTGCTACTGCTACTACTCATTTTTTGATATATTATTGTTTTATAGGACTACTTTGGTTTATAGACCTTTTTTATTTCTTATACCTTCTCGCGTACCTAAATTACACTTTCTTGCATCTATTAGAACAAAGCGCGAAATAATGTCGTGGACACCAGACAGTGTAGCCCGATGCCCCGAGCATGATGAGTAGCCAACCTATGAGGAGCAAGCACTAGAGGACCAGCTAACTCATGAGCATTTTGATAATGAGTTAGAAAAGGATCTAGAAGTGATGCTTACTTAGGAGTAGTGTGACGAGGAGGAAGGGGGAGCAGAAGGAAGAGCAGGAGAGGCTGCTGAAGGCGAAGAAGAAAAGGATGATGATGATGATGACTCAAAAGAGGGATATGTAAGTCCTGTGGATCCTTTCCCACATGAAGCCAAAAGGAGACCAACAGAGGAAGATTTGGACAAGGATTTTGACCTGAACGAGGAGGTAGGAAAAAAGCCTTAGCTTGTAAATTTTGCTAAAGCTTTGGCTGTGTTACCTCTGCTAACACTTTGACCTGTCGTATATATAGGTCCCTCCTGAAACTCGGAAAAGATGATGTCGATGTCCGCAACATCTCACTGGACAAGATGGAGTAGAGGAAAGGAGAGCAGAGGCAACAACCATAGAGATAGATCACGATGCCTCTGTTCCACAACCTCAAGACACAACCACGACTACCAAGTATAAGAGGAAACGAGGGGATAGAAAAGGAAATCTATATCTAGATAAGGCATGCTATGTAATAACAGAGGTCAGGCCAGCAGGGGAGATCCTTGAGCCGAAGAAATTAAGAGGACAATTCCATAATGCGATCGGGGCCCTAGTAAGAGATAAATTGAACCCAGCAATCCTTAACTGGAAAGAGGTACCAGAGAACGCAAAGAATGCACTATGGGATAGGCAGCTAAAGCTCAATTTTAGATTTCCAGAGGGTAAGCATGAACTAGTAAAAAAATGCTTTTAGGATGATGGGAGAGTCATTCCGACGTTGGAGGTTGGAGCTCAACACGAAGTATATCCAAAAGGGGTTAACTCCTTTCAACGAGTTTGGCAAAATAACTCCTAGTCAATGGGAAAACCTTGTGGCTCAAAAGACTTCACCGGAGGCATTAGAGCTCAGTGCCTATAACACCGAGCTGGCGAAGAGGAACAAACACCACCATCATCTAGGCCCCGGTGGCTACTATGCCAAGGAAGAGCAGTTTAGGAAGATGGACAAAGAGGCCACAACTGCTGGAAATATTGATGTGATGAATTTAAAGGTATGCTCAAGGAATTGGATATATGCGAGGAGTATAGAATCATCTGGTGGTAATATTAAGTTTGATAAGCCAGAGACCCAAGAGGTAGTATCAAGGATACTAAAATATGCTGAAGATAAGGAGAAGGGCTCATTTGATCCTTCTAGACAGAGGGACAAGCTTAGCCTTGGCTTGGGAAACAAGGAGCACACAGGCCACGCCAGGGGGCTAGGGAAAAGGATGACATGGAAGCAAGGATTCGAAGAGGACAGGCACATATATAAGAAACATGGCAGAGACCAAGAGACTAGTCTTGAGCTCCAAGTGAAGGCTCTAGTTGCGAAGGCGCTGGAGGAGCAAGGATTGTCTATGGAGCCACGGATATTAGTGACGCCACTGGGAGAACTGGCATTAGTTGGCAGCCCTCCGAAAGTTCCTAGCAGCTAAGGTTCCACTACAGCCACAACCCCCATTGACCGCATATAGGAACCAACTAGTTGCACCTTGGTGTTTCTCAGTGGCCGGCAGAACACTATGATGGAGGTGGCAACAGGTGTGGCACATCCTCCCGGTGGCTTACACCACAATAATAAGATATCACCGGACTACACTAGGGTCGAGGTGCATACAGTGAAGCTCAAGTTCATGCAGTAGAGGATAGACTATGCAACTCTCGAGGGGCTGGTGTTACTCGGAGACGTTATGGGGTAGTTCATCCTCTGGCACAAATGGGACATTATATTGACTGCTTCTTCGCCGCCTCCCCTTCTCCCAAATTTAGAGCGAGTTGTTGAGGTCGGGGAGATATTTTCACTGTCTCGTGACCACCACATTCCTGAGATGCCACATTCTGCCCTGCCTCCTAGCGAGCATGTGCCTAATGAGATGCCACAACCTTCTCCAGCTCATACCGAACAGGTGCATCATGAGATACCACTATCTTCTCAACAAGCACAGCCGATACATGAACAACGAGTGCCTCCTAAAGAAGGTGATGCACAAGAAGATGAGGACGTGCCTGAATGGGAACTTTGAAAGAAGCATCCAATCACCATAAGGCCAGTTTATGTTTTGATCAAAGACGTCTCACCGGTGTCCAAGTGGTTTTCCCATGACCAGTTCAAGCCTAAGAACCAAGTTAAAAAAGTCCCATCATGGGGTTCTAAGGAGGCCATCACTTGCAAACTCTACCAAATTACAAAGCAGTATCCAAATATTGATGCCATTGAATGGTCAAAGGATTGCCCAAAAACATATAAAAGAGGCAAGCCCTTCCTACCCCATCCGGGACATCCAACGCCTACCACTTGGAATTGGAAGGTTCCATGATTGGTACTCGCGTGTTCTCCCAACGAGCATTGATCTCATACAAGCATGCTTCCCCACCGGCACATTTGGAAGCCTAGCTGGGAAAATTATCTTTGACTTCAATGACATGCACACTTGCTTTCACCTAGGAGAAATGGAGATGAATCTAATTCGCATGTGGTGCCTGTAAGTCCTTGTCCTCCTGATATGATATGAATGTAATCTTTAAATTTTGTTGTAACTAACCCACACCATGATTTGTAGAATGCAAGTGCACATTGTCAAACAAATGCCAAGTGTGAAAGCCAGGTATCTAGACCCTCAAGCTATAGCCCAAATAAATTTTAATTACCCTAAATGGTGGACACTGGATGCCAAAGAGCTAGCTGCTGCAAAGACTCTTCGGGACAAAGAGCACATCCGTACAGCGAAACTAAGGGAAGAGTCCCTTAAGGTTGCGGCATACATTGCCCTGGCTTTCAAAAATCTCCAACAACACTCTACTATATGACTACCATACAACTTCGAGTAAGTTCAACTCTATACTTAAAGCTTTGTTCGATATATTTTATTCGATGCAAAAGAGCTTATCTAGTTCTATGATTAAATCCATGCAGCAACCACTGGATTTGTATAGCTGTCGATATCGGGAGGAGCATGGCATGGGTCTTTGATTCAATAGATAGGGACCCGGTGACACACAAAGACTTCATATCGATTCTCAAGACGTATACATATCGACAATCCTCATTAGCTTATATGTTTGTATACGTACTTGTAACATTCACTTTTAGATTCTAACAAGTTGTTTTTGCTAAAATAATTCGAACATATCATTTAGGTTCTATGTCACTAATCATCATGGAAGGCATGATCCAACAATTCTAAAACTACCAGCGGACATTGCCTTTCGATCACCTAGGGTGGAAAACTATGATGAAGGGTAGGCCGCAGCTGTTTGGACAGAGGACGTCAACAGGGCCGAGGAAGAACGCCTAATCACCTGCGTCCGCACAGCCAAATATCTAGAAGGCTTGCTAAGGTACTACAACCGCAATGTCAAAGGTCATTCATTTGCTGTCGGTGACCTTGTTCTCCACAGAAAACAAAAAACCAAAGGGATGCATAAGCTCTCCTCCCCTTGGGAAGGGCCTTACATTGTCAAAGAGGTCACCCGACCAGGGTCTTATCGCCTATGTGACTTAGAAGGAATTGATGTTCCCAACTCATGGCACATCGAGCACCTCATATGTTTCTATCCTTGAAACACCTCAGATATGTACTCTCCACTTTATGATGAACAAAGTTTTGGTCTCCATAAATTGTCTCCACTTTTTCTCCATTATGGTTTAATCTCCACTTATGGTTGTCGAGCTCCATGCTACTCCATAGCGAACTCCAATACGAAATCACCATAACTACGGCGACCATGTTTCTCCAAATCTCCAACATTATCGCCGAACGGTTTTCTCCAAATCGCCGACACATTTTTGCCAAAAATCACCGAATAAGTTTTCTTCGAATTGTCGAACACGTCTTCTCCAAATCGCCAACGTATTTCACCACATGTTTTCTCCAAATCACCAAACACTTTGCTCCAAATCTACAAGATTTTTCACTGATCAGCGAGCAACATACTTTCTTTTCTGTTCTATTCGGAGAAGACCCAGTCTCCGATCTCTCCCTATACATGGCTTGGGCTCCACGCTCTGCGTTATGGGTGGTCGGTTGTGGTTCCTTGGTCATGACTATTCCTCCTACACATCCACGAGCTCCACGCTCAACGTTATGGACTATGGGCTAGCCAAGGCCGAGAGCTCAACATAGAACTAATTGCTCAGACGCCGCTTATACTATCTATATCTCCAAGTTATTTCGATAACCGACGAGCAGCACATGTTCCGCTCTATTCTCTATGGAGAAGACCTAGTCTCTGATCCCTCCCTACACATGCCATGGGCTTTGCGCTCTGTGTTATGGGTGGTCAGCAGTGGTTCCTTGGTCACACCTGTTCCTCCTACACGTGCATGGGCTTCGCGCTCGACGTTTTGGACTATGGGCTAGCTAAGGCCATGGGGTTAGTAGGGAACCAACTGCTTGCACACTATTTGTAATACGTATAATTGCGTTATGGTTAAAACTATGAAGATTTTTTTCACCGAAATATAAGCTAACTGCATACACATGCACCTTATAACATTTATCATATACATAAGTGTTTTTTGTGCTTTCACACGTTCTAACTACCCCAACTAGATGTTATAGATGTTACCCTCCGAGCAGATCACCGAGCTTCACCATCACCATCTGTCTCACCAAACAGGTCAATGTCGCTGGCCAGCTCTTTCGCCGTGTCCTCCACCTTGTCCTCCAGCTGCTGAATCTCCGCCTTGCCTAGCCCTTTAGTGAATCTAGCCCCTATCACCTGAAGGCCAGTGGCTGGATAGTGGGACCGAACCATAGCAAGGGTGTGGGTAGCAGTAGAAACAATGGCATCGTGGTTGAAGCTCTTGAAGCTCTCCCACATTGTCTTGCACCATTCGATGATGATGTCTGGGCACGGTGGCCTACTGTCGGGCGGAGGAAACACCTCGGGGTCGATGCAGTCGAGCACTGGTTTGATGCCGGCAACTATGGTGTCAAACTTGTCCCTCTAGGTCCGGGCATCCTGCTCTAGGACATCAAACTATGCCTTGACCCTCCGATGGTAGTCTACAAGCATTACAAAGTTCCATCAAGCAAGGAAATTACTTCAGCAGTAACCCCAACTAGGGAGTACTCACCATTCAGCTCTTCGGCTAGTTTGTTCGCTCACCCTGTCTCCTTTGCCTTCTCCTCTCAGAGTTGTTTGAGGACCTGGCATAGCTGGCCAAGCTCCACATCTTGCTCTACAAGCACAACAGTCATCACCAAAAATAAGCATATCCAACTATGCAAAGCGCTTTCGTCGATCACACATACCTTTCTTCTGCTCGAAGATTTTCTACAGTTGCTCTAACTGTTTGGAAGTGTCCTTTAGTTGTGTGGAGGCAGTGGTCAGCTGCTAGGACTTGCTCTACAGCTATTCGGATGCAGCTGCTAGCTGCTCAGATAGGACCCCCTCTGGTGTTCTAGGTTCCGCGTGTTGGACACAGCGAGGTCTCGCTCGCGTCGGGCCCTCTAGGTATTTCTCTTTGAGAGGTTCATTGCCTCCTTGAGTTTTTGGTTCTCCTCGGCGAGGGGCTCCATCCTCTTTATCAACTAATGCTAGTGTTCAGCAGTCCGAGTTATCCCCTAAAAATGCACGGTGACAATGATGGAATTTGATCTCCAACATCAAAGATGAGTACTCAGGATTCAATACTAACCTCAATTTGTTTTATTACTCCGGCGAGGGTAGATTTCAATCTTCTCATCTCCTTGGGGGTGTCCTCCTCTTTGACAATTACCACTTCATCGGCGCACTTGCGGAGGATTCAGATAGATTGGGTTTGAGGTTTGGCATGAACGATCTCTTCCACTTCGTCCTCCTTAGCTGCAGCTGGAGGCACCGCCGGGGGGCTCTGTGGCCGGATAGTGGGATCGACCATGCCCTGTGATGCCTCAGGCAGTGCCGTTAGCTCCTTGGATGCCACTAGATTCACCAACTCGGATTCTGGTGCATCACCGGCAACTCTAGCTTCAGCTCCTGAGGGTCCGGTAGTACCCGCCGTTGCTTCGGGTATTGTCAATGACCCGCCCCTCGGTGCTAACCTCTCACTGTCTCCAAGTCCGCCCCCAGTGGTGGTTGACTCTCCTACCATCTACCGAGCACTCAGGGATTCTGATATGGGAACCGCCGGTGCTGCCTCCACTCTGTGATCAGCCCGAGGCTGCTCGTCAGTGTAGGTGGATAGGTCCGAACCCTCCGTATGCCTTGCACTACATCAGGTCATTTCATCAAAGCACCAAAAAAGCTAAGATAAGATAGCAAAGTAACTCCAACACAAGGATACTTACCGTTTGTTTCGCCAGTAAAAATTTTTGAATCGGCGATGCCCGCCCAAGCCCCTAAAAGGGGTTGTGGGGTCAACTCCCATGCACTGGGGTAAAGGTCTCGCCTCTTCCACAGTCAGCCTCTGCTCCACCTACTACTCTGGGACTTCCCTTGCCCATCGCTCCAGGTTTACCTCCACCTATTGCTCGGGGACTCCCGTCGCCCGCCCAGCGGGGACTTCTGTCGTCTGCTACGCGGGGATTTTCTTCACCTAATGCTCAAGGAATCCACTTGCTAACTGCTTGGGGACTGCTTTGTTTCCCCTTGATTGCTCCTCCACGCGTGTGCTATGCGGAGGTGCCTATGCGCTCGAAGAAGGAGCAACTGGAGTTTCATCATCATCAGACCACTCAATCACCGTGGTCCTTCGCATTCGAGTGGTCTGGTCACCTCAAGCGAGATGTCACCTAGTTTGAGGGGAGCGACAGCTGCCGTCTTTCTCTTCTTCTTGGCCGGCTCGTCTGCCGCTACCCTCTTCCCCTAGACTTTCTCTAACATCGGGGGCGAACTCTTCGCCCGACCAACATCGGTGCCTCCAGACTTTGAGGAGCCGCTGGCAACATCTTCCTTAGGCCGAGCCGGTGGCCAAGCATCTACCCCCTTGGCCAATCACCCCTAGGCACGCCGAAGAAATACACCGCTCTTTCCTGCAAATGGATCTTTGCATAAGTGAATCAGTTCACTGCTCGGCAATGCTTCAGGATTAAAAGTATTGGGAATAAAAAATCGAGATGATTACCTAAGGAGGCGAATATGTGCAATTGAAGGCCCTCATTTGCTTTGGCCAGATGAATGAAATGTTGGGAGTGAACAACTCTATGACCCACTCTAGGACATTCTTCTTTGTCAGCTGCTCCGTCCTCTCTCAGGTCTCGTCATCATCACCTCTGTAGTCAAAGCCCGGGTGGGCCCTTTTCTTGCATGGCTAGACACAGCACACTATGAAGCTTGTTCCCACCAGTTCGCCTCTAATTTCCACGCCTTTAATCAGGTCGAGGAGCTCCCTCACTTGTTTCTTCAACCAGCTCCTCTGGTTCTTCAGGATATGGTGGACGTCGTAGCGGATTGTAGGGTGACTCTGTTTCATGTAGAACCACTTGGAATTCCACCCTTTCAGAGAAGTGTTCAACAGTACATTAATGTACTCACTGGTCATTCCATCCCGAAGCTACAGATATACACCGTCGATCACCTTGGAACCACTGCCGCCTTTCTTCTTCAACCAGAACAGGTATCTAAAGAGGTTGAAGTGCAGTAGAACCCCTAGAAACGTCTCATAGAAATGGATAAAGATTGAGATGTGTAATATGGTGTTGGGGTGGAGATTGCACAGACTAATCGCCTAGAACTCTAGAAGATCCCACAAGAATGGATGAATAGGGAACCCCAACCCATGTTAGAAATAATCCTCAAAGACTACAACTTCATCAGTGTTGGGCATTGGGAAGGGCTCACCGCTGGCTGGCCACCATCCGGTGGTGACACGGTCAGGAAGCATGCCTGCCTCCACCAATCTCTCAAGCTCCACTTCCCCCGTGCATGATGGCACCCACTCTTCATCACGATTGGCTCCTGCTCCTGCTTTCTTTGGGCTTGCCTTCTTTGGGTTCATAGCTCTCCTCTTTGACGCCATCTAGATGGGGATTGGGTCAGGAGCATGCGTGGATTTGAATCTAGAAATGTGAGGACTGATGATGAAGACAGGATGGTAAAGTGGCAAAGGTATGAACGCGGGATGCGGCGGTGCTGTTATAAAGCACTTTCCCCATCCTTTTGTATTAGAGGGTTTTTGGGAAACCGTTCCCACGATTTGTGTCCCTCCAAATTCTCCGACGTGGCTTAATGAGCCGTAGCCTAGGCTTTCACGCAATCGCAACCCATGTCGCTCATTTATCGCCGCTGATTGGTTATTACTAACCGAATAATCGCCGACTTCTCCACCATTTATTGAGGCTTAGGAATACTTATTGTACAGCCATTGCTCTGGTTTTCTCTCCACAGTTGGGTTTTTCATATATGTCCGTAAATGGCTCGAGGACTGGCTGCCTTCTCGGCTGGTCTTTTACTATTCTTCTACTTTGGACCCTAGCACCACATGACTACGTCATCTACTGTCAGGCTCAGGGACTAAGTGGGCACACTTCACCCTTTGGTGAATGTGCTCTCTCTCATTTCAGGGCTACGCTCGAGGACTGGCTGCCTGCTCAGCTAGTCTTTTACTATTCTTCTACTTTAACCCTAGCACCACATGACTACGTCATCTACTGTTAGGCTCGGGGACTATGGGAACACTTCACCTCGTGATGAATGTGCTTGCTTTATTCTAGAAGACTCCATGCCTCTTGAAGTTGAAGAAGACTATCTCCTTTTCTCATGGTCGGACTCTAAGTGGGCACACTTGTTCCACTATGAAGAAATTTTTAATTCTGAAGTTGAGCTCCTTACACCCTTATGGCAAGCCATGCTTGGGTCATGCTGATCAGCTACGGTTTGTGCTGCTCAGTTATAGTATGCGCTGCTCGGCAACTGCTCGGCAACTCTTTAATGTGGTTGGACCATGAGTTTTGACTGCTCGACTTCGTTCGCACCTGCTCGGACAAGCTTAAGACGGCATTGCACTATGGGTACAAGGCGCTCGAGGACTAGCTATGGGGGGTATGACCCTAGATACCCATGGCAGACCTTAGGGGCTACCTAGCCCACAAGATGAAGCCTTGCAGGGCACGACTCTAGTCATCGGCTTCCATAAGACATCTGGTTGATATCCTGAAGATACTACAAGATGTGTTAGGATATGTATGATCCTAATATTCCTGTAATCAGTTATTACTTTTCAATTATCTCTTAGATCTAACCGTCTTGTAACCCTGCTCCCTGGACTATATAAGGCAGGCAGGGACCCCCTCCAAACACACATAATATCATACGATAGCTAATACAAACCAATAGACAACAGGAGTAGGGTATTATGTCATATTGACGATCTGAACATGTCTAACTTTTGTGTCTCTGTTGCCTTCTTATTCTTGATCTCACACTCCTCTACCGATCAATCTACCTTCGTGGGAAACCCCTCAGAGGACTACTGACGATATTCTATCAACAAAGGTAGAGCTGCAGCATCTTAATCCCAACAAAATCCAGCACATTGCGGTGTTCATCACCCTTTGTGAGGGGTTCATGGCGATTAGTCCCCACTTTGACCTATGGTAGTACTTCTTTGCCATCACCCTCCTGAAGAAGCGGGAGAAGAAGCAGGAGCTGAATGTGCCAATGGGATGTGCCGGCATTCAGCTTCGCAACAACCACATCAATGAGTATCTGACGATGCGTCTATCGACCTCCAACAAGGGGTGGCATTTGCATTAGTTCTACGTCAAGAACGATGCAGCCGCCCCCATGCTAGAGTTCACTAGGTGTCTCATCGAAGAGGTCCTAGAATTATGGAGGAGGTGGGGAGTCCCAGAGAAAGATAAGAAGAAAATCTAGGAACATCTCACCGCCATCTGAATTCTAAAGGAGAGGGGTATGAAGGGGTTGGGGATCATCGACGCCTACCACGCATGGAGGGTGGCGCCGCTGATGAGGCACGTGTGTCCTCTACACATGATGGCACCTGGGGCATCACTCGATGGGACGACGCTCACCGAGGGAGAACTCTCCCCTTTCAAAGTGGCGCGGCACATCAAGGAGGCGATGGAGCCTCTATGGGACGATGTCGACGTAGTCCTTGATTTCGTATATCTAGTGTCGGGGCATCCCCCAATGCAGCCAGAACTAGGGTACATTGTCTTCAAAAGTTTTCTTTCCTTGTACCTCCTTTTTAATTGAACTCCCGACCTCTTGACGCTGATATTGAGATAGGGGGACCAGCCGAAGAAGCTTGTCCTTATAGATCTTCTGACTCCACTGCCAAAGGACCCGGTCATGACAGCGGCCAGCCACACCGTGGTTGAGCGGTAGTGGAAGGCGAAGGAGGACGAGAGGAAGAAGAAGCAGCAGCAGAAGCTGCGTGCGTAGGAGCATGGGGAGGAAACCAATAGTGATGATGATGATGATGAGGAAGAAGAAGATGAGGTAGTTGTCAACACCAAGTGGGATGACCTAGAGAGCAAGGATACACTAATAGGTATCCACTCATCCATGCAAGGACCCTTCCTGTTTCACGTGGGAGGAAGTGAGTCCATGAGGTCGGCGGTGGCGGGCTAAACCGTTGGCCAATCCTCAGAACAAGTAGGGGCAGGCAGATCAGCCGTCGCGCCTAAGGTGTCAGCGGGGGGGGGGGGGGAGAAGCCCCACCGCTGTGCCTCAAGAGTCAATGGGGGTGGGTGGATCTGCCACTATGCCCGAGGTGATAGCGGGATGGGTGGAGCTACCGCCGTGCCCAAGGTGCCGAGGGAGGGGGATGGCTCCACCACCATGCCCCCGAGTGCAAGGGAGGCGAGCCCCTCGGCCTAGGAGTAGGGGCGAGCACCAAATGGCCTCATCCTAAGGATGTGGAGCAAGGACCTATGGGTTCGTCCCCCAAATGTATCTTACGCCCAACGGCATCGATGTAAGTCATTGACTTCTCTGTTTTTCTCTATTTTTAGTGTGACTCATGCTTTTTGTTTCTTGCAGCGTCCTGAGACGGGGCCACTCTTTGGCACTGGTGCCCAAGAAGAGTGTCACCATTCAAGCAAGACGTCGGTCGTCGCCCAACGTCGCTCTTGTTTTGGGCGGGAGCGGAGCTGGTGTCATGGCCTCGTCGGTCGATCAGGCGCCACCCGCAGTGGTGCCCGTGCCCTTAGTGGGTCAAGCGGACGCTGGGGCTATAGGAACATCCTTAGAGGTCATCGAGCAACTAGCGATGAAGGTGATTTTGTTGCTGACATCGAGGCAGACAGAGCTACCGCAGCACTTGTGGCGCCAACTGTGGTGGGCGCGATGCCACCGGTCGAGGCCCCACCGATGCAAATGGAGGAGGTTGTGACCATGACAAGACAAGTGTAGCCGAACGTAGCCACGGTGGTGCTTGAGGACGCAGCATGATTCATGCCACCGACGGCCCAAGTGATGGCGCCCGACATTGGCCGGACGGAGGGGGACACAGCCGAGGGGTCCCTGGGCATTGTGGTGGTGGTGGATTGGACGAACAGGGGGTCGACCTTGGCCCTAACATCGGGGGGTAGCCGCTCGCCCGTGCGGGGTGAATCACTGCTCTAATGGATGGATCCACAAGACCCGACGTCGATACTCTTCTCACTCAATGATGCTACCAAGAGCATAGAGCGGGAGAGTCTCAACGAGGGCATCTTGGCTGTGCTGGAAGCTCTGAACCAGGCCTAGGGCGCCCTACGTGATATCGTTGTTCCTACTGGCTGAGTATTCACTTGATCTCTCCTCTCACTGTCTTCTTTCTTCATGTGTTTTTGTGTTTTGACATTGATCTTCCCTCAGTCCCTCATCGCTCGTAGCCAGGACAAATCTCGGTTCCTTCATGAGCAGACAGAGAAATGGGACCACCTCGACGAAGAGGCCTGGCTGCACTAGGATTTGAGTGCCTAGCTCGCTGTCTACCAACAGAGGGTGGCCGAGCTAGCCCCCCTAGCCAAGGAGGCAGCCGAGCTCCGGCAATGGGACACCGGGCCCATCGGGGCATAGAGGATGCTGAGAAGGCATTCTAGGATTTTTCAGTGGGGGCACGACAGGACGAGGAGGAGGCTGCCAGAGTCCAGAAGGAGTAGGACAAGCTGCTCTAGAGGGGCACCAAGGCCTGCTAGCGGATCCTTGACCCCCTAGCTGAGGTGGAGAAGGAGCGAGAGCTTAAGCTAGGAGCTGAGGAGAGGTCCATGGCCCTATAGCAGAGGGTGAACCTAGACACCGAGGCGGTTGCCTGGCTATGCAGGGAGCGAGACGAGCTATGCTAGACTATGGAGAGGCTCCACTCAAAGCGTGGCATGGCCTGTGAAGAGCACGACTAGGCCATCCAAGAGCATGATGAGGCATAGCAGAGGATCAGCTTCCTATAGGCCGATCTTAGAACCGTGGTAGCCCAAAGGCTAGAGGTCAAGAGAATTTTTGCCAGGCTAGCCATAGAGCTCACCGAGGCGCGGAGGGGCCTTTAGGCGGAGAGCGGCAAGCATGATCTCCTATGCGCTGCCCTCAGAGTGGTCTGCGATGACCTAGAAGTGGCACGATCGGAGGGGACCAGCTCTCTTGCGACCCATGCCATAGACATCACGGTGCGGGAGCGCCAGCTCAAGAGGGAAGCTCTTCGCTCCGGGATCACCCAAGCCTTTGCCATCACCCGCTCTCACTACGCGGATAGTATTGACTTGGAGACGATGAGCCTTGGCTTCACGCCTAGCTATGAAGACTTCGAGCTAGATGAGATAGACATAGCGGTGGCTCCTCTCGCGTGGGACCTAGCGGATAGAGTTGAAGATATAGTTCTCCCCTAGAGGGGATAGTTAGTCAATTAGTTTGGGTGAATTCGGATGAACATCATTGTATTTTGTGGGCAATTGCCAATCCTTATGCATTATAAGAATGAATTCATAACTTCATTATTTTGTTTTGTTTGATTGAATTTATTTTCTTCCCTTTTTGTATGTGAAAAGAGAAGGCTCACGTATTCTGACCCTTCCATACGTTAAGGCCATAGGGCCCAAGATGTAAGGGGAGAACTTCGATCATGCTGGTGAGCAAAGATACCATAGCTGTCGAGGCCTAGGTGTTTTGTAGCCCAACCAGACATGATCAATTATTCGTTTCCACAAACCTTTCCACTAGGCTTAGTGTGAAGAAGATGTCTAATGCAGCGATTGTTTTAGAAAAAGTATACTTATTCCTTTATCAGCCCCCAAGTGAGATCTGCCCCTTTGCCACTGCTTGGGTCGGATGTCACTGAAAATTGAGGGGACAACAGTGAAACTTAGGAGAATGCATCTCTTATATTCGCACGTACCCTCTCCCTAGGATCTTAGCTATCATTCTATGACCGTGCGTTAAGTCTCCTTGTAAGTCCAACCTTCCTTGAGCCCCCACGCGTGGTGGGGATTTGGTCAAGGGTTGGCTCATTTTTCGTGACTGTTGCCCCATCCATCGCTTGTAACAGGGTCGACAAAGCCCTCGAGGGGCATTCGGTTGGAGGTTTGGGTCGAACCTTGGTCTCTCAATCTAGGATCAGGCAGCTCGAGCCCTCGAGCCCCTTAGGTCGTGTTTCATGCATCACCCTATCCTCAGTTTCTGCAACCGGAGGGGCTGAGCTAACAACACTTGCCTCGATGGCTCGAGTGTTGTGCTCAATGAGCTCGCTAACGGGCATGTTCAAGTGGAATATGGGTCTATCATCCGCTGGCGGGGTCAGCAGAGCCCTCATGTGGCATTTCACTACTTCTTAACCCACCTCTCAGTAGATGCCTGAGTTGTTTGATAGGCTCGAGTGGCCTATCGACCTCTCCTCGATGGAGATTCTATGGGCTTGGCTTGAGGTTAGAATCGAACGAGAAAGGTCGAGATGTCCTTGTCCGCTTTTGAGCGGGGTCAGGCAAGGCCGCTGGGGCTCATCTTGTTTTTTCTCCCCTGGCTCTATTTGACATGAGGCAGCCTCGAGCCCTTCGCGGGCCAGCCTTCAAACCTCGGTCAGTTGCCGCTCATATTGAATGAGATGACTACCATTTCATGATGCGACGTGAAGCATTATGATGCAGCAATCACATATGCAATGCTTGGATGTATGAGATAAGTGTATGAATGATTATATAAAGAAATAGTGGGGGTCAGTAATGTTACCTTGATGGCATTATTGATAGGTTCTGGGAGTTCTTACCAGATATGTCCGTGTAGTGGTCTAGGTCTAATGTTCGTGATGGAACTGGTGTAACCTGCATGAGCCTCCCACTCTTTCATATCTGTCATTTGGCAGCGGGCCAAGCCATTTGATCGATTTGGGTGACCTGACATCCTCTCCTTGATGGAGGTTCTATAGGTAGGCCCCTCCAAGTCCTTCTCGAGAAGGTAGAGGTTAAGGTTTGGAGTGTGGACACAAGGACTCTGATAGCACTGGTGGACCAAAATGACATAGCCGTTGGGGCGTAGGTTCCTTGCGGTCCGACTAGGCCTACTCAAAGTTTGCGCTCGCACACCATGCCTTCAATTTTTTTAATATAAGGAGGGGTCAAGCAAAGAGAATGTCTAGCGAATAGACACCCTCACCAGCTCCCGAGCAATTCCTGACCCTCGCCATCGCTGGGGTCAGAGGCTCGGTAATGAACTTAATACGTAAAGTAAGCAAGTGAGGGTGCTTATCTTTTTTGGCAGCGGTCTTAAGCCATCCGTATATGAGCATGATCCTATGTGTTCCTTATCCATTTCTCGTTAGTGGCCAAGTCGTCTGATCGACTCATGTTATCTATTGAGACAAGATTTCCCTATGGAAATAGAGGATGAGAACATCCCGCACAAGAATTTAGTTAGGTAGATAAGCCGAGCATCGAATTTGTGCAAAATGGATGAGCTTCTCGTTTATAGCAAACAACTTTTTAGCTCTTCTCCCTCTTTTTGTAAAAGTGGTTTAGTGCATTCCGACCCTTCCCACCATTAGGGTCATAAAAGCTCAGAGTGCAGGTGAGCTAGCTCTGATCACGCTAGTGAGAAAAGGCGTCATAGCCACTAGGGCGTAGGTTTCTCACAGTCCACCCAGTTTTACTCAGAGCTTGTTCCCGAAAACCCAGCTCCTAGGACTTAATTGTAAAGAGGGCAGGCATAGAGAATTTTTAAAGGACAAATGTACTTATATCAGCCCCCGAGTGAGGCCCGACCCCCTGGTGTTTTGCTAGGATCAGATGTCATGAAGGATTAGGGAGTTTTGATAACAAAACTGATAAGTAAAAAGTGTGTATTTATTAGGGGTAAAAGCGATGTAGCTGCTCGATGTTCTAGGCGTTGGTGAAGACCTCATCATCGATGGTTTTCAACTTGTAGGCGCCTGGCTGGAGTACTTCCATGATGACGTATGGTCCCTTCCATGGTGAAGAAAGCTTGTAGTGGTCCTTGTTGCTCTGCACAAGGTGGAGGATAGGTCCCCAACATTGAAGGCTCAGTCCCACACTCATCGGCTATGGTACCGTCGCAACGCCTGTTGGTACTTGGCCAAGCGAAGGAGGACGATGTCGCATGCTTCATCCACTTGGTCCATGGCATCCTCGTGGGATGCCTCGGCTCCCTGTTCGTCGTATGCTTGGATCCTTGGTGCTTCATAGTCGAGGTTGGTTGGGAGGATGGCCTCAGAACCATAGACCATGAAGAAGGGTGTGTAGCATGTGTCTTGACTAGTGGTTGTCCTTAGGCTCTAGAGTACCGAAGGAAGTTCGGTGACCCAGCGCGGGCTGAATTTGTTCAACTAGTTGAAGATCCTAGGCTTGAGGTCCTATAGGACCATGCCATTTGCATGCTCGACCTGCCCATTTGTTTAGCGATGTGGCCAAATCTACCTAGATATGGTATTTGTCGTAGAATCGAAGGAACTTCTTTCTGATGAATTGTGTGACGTTGTCTGTGATGATGGAGTTTGGGACTCCAAAGCGATGGATGATGTCGAGGAAGAACAACACGGCCTGCTCAGATTTGATTGCAGAGATCGCCAGCTATCACAGAACCGACCAATTTATAAGAGCACAAGTACAAAAACAATCGCCGAAACGATCAAATTCTTGAACATGAGCCCATATAAACTTGGTAGTCAACTGAAATCTCGAAGGACTTCAGACCAACTTGCATACAACCAAGATCACAGTAATTCAACATAACATATCGTACGTTACAATATTTCGCAGATGTTTGCAAATAGATTACATCATCACAGAGTCATCGTTATTACAAAACAAGTCTTGTAAAGTACGTGGAAGCAAATAGTTTAACTTACACACCCGAGTTCAAATACAAATACTGATTCGCTGATCACAACCCGCAAAAGCATTCAGATAAGAGAAACAGAGATCATGCCCATGATCTAGTCTTCGTCACCCGCCGGGTGAAGACAATACTTACAGAATCCCTGATATAGAAGGTCATCTGCAACAAGAGGGAATAAACCCTGAGTACGAGAATGTACTCATCTAGACTTACCCATCGAAAACCAAAACAAATGACACCAAGGATTATGCATAGCTTAAATTAGTGGATCTGACTGACACTTTCTTTTTGCAGAAAAGCATAAGTAATAATGATCAACTCTTAACCTGAACTAGCAGTGACTTTTAGCCATTAACCTGTCATCTATATTAGCACATGTACTAAGCAATCATTTTATTAGGGTGCAAATATTAATAACCATATCAGGTATACATTGTGGCAACCTTATCATCATCATCCATTTAACTATATCGTTAAATTAATTGAATCTACGTTGCCGCTGCTCAGTCAAGTTCTCACTATCCGGGAGAGACGGCGATTCGAATCGATTCCTATCCAGCTAGAGGGGTATTCCTAACACAAACCCTGCTTCCCCCGTCAGGGTCGCAAACAAGTCACCGTTGGTACAATTTAGAAGTTGCGAGTCCGAACAGTGCCGCAAAATCAGAGAACCACTCTGCCATGAGTGCTCGGTGGCTTAACCCGCCCTTGGGCGTATGCCAATGGTTCCCTGCACATCCTTAGTTTCATCTAGATTACGGACCCCTGCTCGCGTCCTCGGCCTGAACTGAGCTACTAGGCTTTGCGGTCGGAACGACTTATCCGGCCAGCTAAGTGTTAGGCTACGTTCAACATGACATAAAGACGTACAGCGTATCGGTCCTTAAACGACTCAGACGGAGTCACTATATCCAAACCTACACAAGACTCTGCCCAGTCTTAATTCATTATTAACATGGTTCTTTTCCACGATAGCAAATATAGCCAACCGTGATCCACTTCATCCTAAAGCTCGCAGGTGACAAGGAATCACCTGACTTCTGCCGCACTAAGCATGGCTAAGCATTTAACACGTTCCTGAACTTAAATATGATTCCAGTGCGATATCTGGACAAGGAGGGATATATAATGCAGCAATTGGTTTCAACCAATTCCTAGACTTATATTAGTTTTTTTATTACTTCATGTCTTGCACTTTACAATTGACTGGTAACTGGTCTAGACCCTATAAATTGACTGGTAACTGGTCTAGATGTATTTCTTTTATATTATTATTATTCTCAAACTTTAGATAAATGCAAATATTATATTTTGTGTATTTTTTATACCTGGCTCACGAGCTTAACGAGCCAGCTCGAGCTTTTAATGAGCCGAGCCGAGCTGGCTTTCTGGCTCGTTAGGATAACAAGCCAGAACGAGCCGAGCCGAGCCAGCTCGTTATCCAGCCTTACATACGTCTTTGCAAGTGTTTTGATTTTTTTTGCAAGTGTCGCAAACACATATTTCAATATGTTGCAACCCTTGCATCTGGATATTTTAAAAATAAATCGGGTGTTGTATATGGGATACGCGTGGAAAGCGGCTGCCGGCGCGGGCGACGTCGAGGGTGGCACGGGTCCGCTGCTGAGGCACTCGCTTGTAAGCCCAACTCGTTGGGGGTGCTCGCTCGCTCAATGAGCTGGTACGGTCCGACAATAACGTCGAAGTCCGATTCTTATTGCCGGACTACAACCGAATCAATTCACAGTTAGATGCATCAATTTCACTTGCCTTTTCATCGTCGTGGATTCGCGCTAGGGCGCTAGCCCTTAGCTGCGGCGGCTGATGCGATGTGGCAGGTTCGTAGCGACGCAACCGCGATGAACGGTAAGGCGATGTGGGGGTTAAGCGCAGCAGGGTAACTCAATCGGAAATTCTGTACAGAGGAATGGGAAAAAACAACAACGTTGTTAAAGGCCAGAAGTGTTCGCCTTCCACTGGGCTTCTCTGAGCGGCCTGCCTACGCAGCCCAATAGGCCCAGACGTGGTCTAACAGTTTCTCACGCGCGTGTCTCCCATTGCTCGCCGTCTTCTACCTCCGTCCATGGCCGCACATAGCAGAGGGCATCCGGCCATGAGGGAAAGGGGGTTCTCGCCGGCGGGGACCTCGCCATATTGGTGGATCCGCCCCTGCGCTGGACCGATCCTCTTCTTGTCCCTCCTCTTCCTCTTCCTCTTTACCGCCGCCGCGGCGTCTGCGGCGGCGCCTGAGGAGGAGAAATTCACGGAGGAGCTGCTCCTGCGGCCGCTCCCGGACCGCAAGGCACTGGCCCACTTCCACTTCCGCTCCTCTGCGCCCCCCGCTGCCTCCGTTGGTCGGCACCACCACATCTTCCCCAAGGCCATATCCCAGCTGGTGCGTGCTCCGTGCGTCCACCTGCACTCAGGAGCAGATCTCTGATGTCGCTGACTTAGGGTTTATGTTCCAATTGTATACGGCTTTAATTCGTCGTTCATACTGGTACATTAGCTTGGACTAGCATGTTACTAGACAGTTGTGGCTGTAGATCAATAACACGTTTGATCTGTTTGTGGGTACTCCACTGGGACAGTGAGGCAAGCAATTGCTTTGCTGCAAAGATTTTGCTTTTGGCACATGTACATAGTTGTGCTAAGATGGAGATCTTTACTTTGCATTTATTTCATTTTTCCACCTAATGATGTTTATCAAGTTGTCAAGGTATTTGTTGAATGTTGCAATCCAAGTGCTGATTTGTTTTTACCCAAATTTGAGCCGAGGTGCTGTGGAATCGCTGTAAAGTTTAAGTTTTGCAATTTGATCAAAGGCTGAAGCCCAGCTTGATTAGAAATGGGCACAGTAGTTGGTGCGTTTGTACTTTGTAAGACAACAAGTCAATGACCCTGAGTATTGGGGGTCTCTGAAATGGGCACAGTAGTTGGTGGGTTTGTGCCTATTAGGCATTAGCCCCAAATGTTGGTGGGTTTGAGAATTTTACTCTGTATTCTTTTGTTGCCTATTAGGTTTACATATAATAAGCTATGCCTTGTTTACACCTTTAAGTCACAACAGCCTGGGCGCTGAAGAAAGGGGCCCTCCATTTCTTATGTGCTGCCACATTTTATGAATGACTGAGAACCTCTATTAACATTATTCTGCTTTGTCAAGACCAGGTTAAAAAGTATCATATTAGTGAGTTGGAGCTATCTTTCACCCAGGGAAGATGGAACTATGAGCAGTGGGGTGGATTTGATCCTATGTCAACTAATAATGCAAAGCCTCCTGGTGTTGAGCTGTGGGCAGTTTTTGATCTTCCTTTGTCTGAAATTGATGCAACATGGAAGAACCTGACACATACACTCTCTGGCCTATTTTGTGCATCCATCAACTTTTTGGAGTCTTCAACTGCATTTTCTGCTCCTCGTTGGGGATTTAAATTGAATGAAGGCAATTTGCGATATGGTGCATTGCCTCGTGAAGCAGTATGCACCGAGAATCTGACACCTTGGTTGAAACTTCTTCCATGTCGTGACAAAGCTGGGATAGCTTCTTTTCTGTACAGGCCTTCAATTTACAAAGGATATTACCATTCGCAAAAACTGAAACTGAAATCCTCCCAGTCACTTGGTATTATTCTTGATCAAACTCTGACTGTTGTGCTCCAACCAAATACTGTAAGTGGCGAACAGCTACATTCCAATCATGGTCAACTTCAGCCCAACTGGTCCATGAGACATCTTTTCAACAGAAAGTTGTCAGGGAAATGCCTTGTTTCTAAATCCAGCAGAGTATTCATTGAGGTTGATAAAAGCATTGTTGACAATGTTAACAAATCTGGAAGTGATCTTTCTTGGAGTAATGAACTCTTTGTATTGTCTAATAGCCCGGACAAGTTGATCAAAGGTCAAAATCACGTAGAAATTCAATCTTCTTTTTTATATGTATATGATGCTAGTAACTACACTGAGGAAAAACCTTTGGATGTGGGCATAACTTGGAAGCTTCCCCTCATATGGACTTGCACCCCATCACCTTTTCATGCAAGCAGATTTCTTATGGGCAGTGGAAATGAAAGAGGGTCAATTGCTCTGTCGTTTATGTCCACTAATCTTCATAAGCAGATATCCGGCAGCCCAACTGATTGTTCAATAAAGGCAGTTATTTTCCAGGTTGTTCCATGGTATGTTAAGGTCTATTATCACAGCCTAGAAATATTTATAGATGGGAGCAGGAAGACTGTGTCAGAAGTAGTTGACAAGATTCATGTCATTCCTTCAGAAGACAAGCTTTTGCCTGGTACCCTGGAGATGCTACTAAGATTCCCTTGCAGTATGCAGTCAGGAACTCTGACATTGGATTTTGACAAGGTATGCTCTGCTGCTTAAGTTACTTGAATGTACCTTCTCACTTGGTGCTTCGGCCTGAGTCTTCATTTGTTATTTGCCCCTTGGGCAGTCTTAATGCAATGATGTCCAGAACTAAACATTGCGTTTTTAGTTTGTGACAATGTTAACTGCACATGAAATTTCAGGGATTCCTGCATATAGATGAATATCCTCCTGATGCTAATCAAGGATTTGACATTCCTTCAGCTTTGGTTAGCTTTCCTGAGTTCAGTTCTGCTCGAAGTTACCCTGAAATTGATCCAGTACTTGGATCTCCTTTACTAGAAAATTTCCAGGTACACCCTCAGAGATGCCATGAACTGATCAGTTGGCTGATTTCCTTGCCATACATGAATATAAGTATTTGTGCTTCATTATCGTTGCAGTATGTCAATATCTCTGTGTTCTGCAGGAAGATAGTGTTGTGAAGTCGTATACAGAAGTATTGCTTGTTCCCCTGACAACTCCTGATTTCAGCATGCCATACAATGTCATCACCTTCACATGCACTGTCTTAGCTCTTTACTTTGGCTCATTATTGAATGCTTTGAGACGAAGGATTGGTGAGGAAGAGAGGGAGTTGAAGAAAACAGGTAAGCACAAATATTTATGTTGTTTGGTTTCTGTTTTCTGATGCCTTGTGTTACAGAGCTTGTGAGTATGTAGGGGACTTAATCATACTTGTATAACAGCTACATTCAATGCAGAATCAATAAATTTTGTTTTTGTTGTGCTGTCACCATGCCTGCTCTTTTTTCTCGAACAACCATGCCTGCTCTTCTAGAGAGAATCAGATAAAGTTGTTTCTTCAAAATTTGATGTAAAGGATGGAATGCAGCTTCAGATGTTGAAAGAATTGAATAATTAACATTTTTTTGTTCAACTTACAATTTCCAACCCTACCTTGAAACAAGTTACAGTGTTACACACTAAAAAGGTTACTTGAACACAATGTGCCTGTTTTCTTGCTCAAGATTTAGCTGGTCATGTTTCTGCTGTGCAGTGGTCATACTGAAGAAGTGGCAACTCTTAGCAAGTATCCTTTATAGGAAATTTGTTGATGAATTGTTCTAGTTCTAGGAAAAAAATAGATGTACTAGCTAAAAGTACTTGGTTTGAAGAAAGTATTGTTCAAAACAGGTTGAGAACTTTTTGGGTGTGTTTGGTTGGGTGGCTAACTCCCAACCAGGCTCCAAGAAGCCACCTTCGGGCTGTTTGGTTGTCTGTTTGAAGCCCGAAGCCAGGCTCCAGGGAGCCACCCACCCCCCTCTAGCCTAGCTCCAGAAAAACGCAGGGGGTGGCCGTTTTTCTGGAGCCAGGCTTGGCTAAGCCTCGGTCCCGAGTCTCCTCACCGCCTCCGTACACGCCACCTCCATCCGCGGCACTTCTTCGACCGCATCCGTTCACGCCCCCGTTGCCGGCAGTCCTCCCCGGCGGCAGGTGCTTTTCCTCCCGGCACGCGCATGCTCCTCCCGGTGCCGGCGGCGGCAGCCAGGCCACCCTGCCGTACGTCGATGGATTCATGGATGCCGGTCACCCCTCCCAAATCCTTCGATGGATGACGGCGTCTTCCGGCATGAACCTCAAATTGGCCGCCTTGTCCTAGATGAGGAGGTACAGAGCGGTGTCGCAGCGCGTGGTCCGACCCCCTGCACGACACGACGTCCGCCGCTTGGTGTGGAGGTAGGAGCACCAGCCACCAGGTCTTGAGGAGCTTCCTCCGGATGTCCCACACGACGGAGTGGTGCAGCACGTCGGCGGGGAGGGCGCCGCCCGTGTGGAGCTGCATGTTGGCGAGGTGGAGCACGAGGCGCTCCCGCTGGTTGCGGACGTTGTCAAGTTGGAAGCCGAAGGTGGCGCCGAGCCAGTCGAAGAGGTCGGCGGGGAAGGCGTCGCAGGCCACTGTCGTGCTGCTGTGCTCGCCGTGCTTCTCTCTCCTCGTCTGCTGCTCCACTTGTGCCGCCACTGCTGTGCTCGCCCAACTTTTGTTGTGCTCGGGACCCCTCCAACCTCAGGTGGAGCAGCTTGAAGAGCGCGAAGGAGAAGCAGAGCCTCTTCAGCCTTGGCTCGCTCGAGCAGCTGGTCGGAGTCGGCGAGCCTCCAGACCCTGCCGACCGTGACGACGGCGGACGAGTCGCCGCCGCCGGCTGCTGTCTCATCTTTGACTTCCAGCTCGAGTTTGTGCTTGTCGAGCTTGTAGCCCTTGGGGCCGGCCTTGTCAATCAACTCCTCTTCGCCCATGATGGTGTAGTTGCAGTGCCTGAGAAGCTCGGACCCACGATGATGATGCCACTGTAGCTGCTGCTTCTGTTGGATGCCCATGACTTGTTTGATGAAATGCTTCAAAGGGGTAACCTTACCCATTGGGAGAAGAGGTGGCTGTATCAAAACAAACCAAGCAACCAAACACACCCTGAGGCTAGCCAGGCTACTATAGTACAGACAACCAAACAACCAGGGGTTGGCTTGGTGGGAGCAGGCTAAGGCTGCCCAGGCTAGGATTCTAGCCAGGCTAGAAGTTGGCCAGGAAACCAAACACACCCTTTGTTTCTCGGACCAATTAGATTTGCGCCTTCAAAAAGGATTTGTATGTCATGGGCTCCTCTATGGTGTAATTTTTCACATGGGTTGCGGTACTTAACCATTGTTGGACTGCAGACAGATTGGCAAAGATGGGGTTGCCATTTCTGGCGTTTTGCCCACTTTGTGACCGAGCTCCTGAAACTATCAACCATCTGTTGATCTGTGTGGTTGCAAGTACAGTATAGCTTACTGTAGTCCGAGAATTAGCCTGCAGGCTCTAACACGACAACCTGATGCCACTACTCTGGCTGGTCGAACCGGATTATCAAGAGAGCAGATAAAGAGCAGTGAGAAGACCTCGATTCTTTGATCATTTTAGTAACACGGGAAATAAGGAAACACTGTAATGATTGTGGTTTCAACAATGCTACCCTGAACATATCCTTGGTAGTGTGGACAGTAGAAGCGGAGGGAGCGCTCTATTGTTCAAGGCTGGGACTCATGGCCTCCAGAACCTTTTCTAGGGTCTGTGTCCTTGCATTTTGGTCATCTGATCTATTTAATTCTGTTACTTCTGTTACAGCCACAAGGCATGGGCTCATTCCAGTATTAATTCTGTTACAGCCACAAGGCATGGGCTCATTCCTCGGTTGGTAGCAAAGTTAAGGGGGCAGAAGGTGGATCCAACAGAGTCAGGGTCCTCATCTGAATCGACTGGATCAAAGAAGCTGCTATTCAAGGTTGTATTTGTTGCAGTAGCTGCAGTTCTATTTCACTATTTCTCAAACAACAGTTAAGACTTAACATCTGTATCTAAAATTTTGGGCTACTTTGGACTGTGGAGCCACGGCGGTAGAATGTACCATGTTGTGTAGCATATGTATTGCCTGTAAAAGTTTGCTTGCTTCCAGGCGCTATTTTTTGTCATCCTAGATTCTTGAAAGCAGAGCTTGCTGTCCCTTGATTGCACCAGGTTCTTTTTTTTTTTGGAGGAACCCACTATACATTTTTTACGTTGATCTAAGTATCTAACCACCACATGCAGCAGCTGAGCAGCATCTGTGCACTGTGCTTGAGCTTTATTCGGCTTGAATTGCTACTAGTCCAGATAGATTTTTTTTCCTGAAGTAGAATGTATTCCATACGATCATTTCGTGTCAGATTTGTTGGTCTCAAAGAAAAAGTATTGGCGTCTGTTGGTACCCCCCACCCACCCCCAACCTACACACAAAAAAAAGTCTGATCACTAAATTTTTTTTATCATTTTGTTTCTCAAATGTTAGAAGAATATACGAATAAATAGAATTTTCTAGATCTGCCTCTGATATTGTGATGGAGGAATCGTGCTGGACATCCATCCAAACTCCGCTTGTGAATCCATAGCATTTCAGATGTGTCGTCAGCAAACAAAATCCGGTGATAGTTGGAATCGTCAATGCTACTACGGAGTACTACATCACAAACAAATTCCTGCATTCTTGACATGGGAGAGAAAGTAGTAGGAAACTGGGGTGCTCTCTAGAGAGATTTATGGAGCCCTTGGCCGCGGCCTGGCGAGAGCGAAGATGATGACCGCGCTGACGTGGGAGAAAATTGCAATTACAGGACACCAAACAATACGCTTCGTAATTATAGGACTTCAATCGTCGTCTTCATTAAAATGACCTTTGAAACGTTGGCTTCTTATTTTAGATGACATTTGACGTATTTTTTCACTTTGTTAATCAAAATACATATATTTTGGCCCTCTTGTGATCCTTCTGCCCTACTCGGATACTCCTCACTTGCTTCCTCAGCTCCATCTCTCATCGTACCGGCGCTTTGCTGCCGTCGTCTGCTCCTTCCGTGGAGTTAGCTGCTGCGGCCAACCAGGGCCATGGCGGGCATTGACCTCAACACCGTGGAGGAGGAGGATGAGGCGGAGGCGGAGGCACCGCCTGTGGCCGCCAGGGCCAGTGGCGCCGTGTGCTTGGAGCTGTGGCACGCGTGCGTGGGACCCGTCGCGCCGCTGCCGCGCAAGGGCAGCGCCGTCTTGTACCTGCTGCAGGGCCACCTCGAGCACATCAGCGGCGACGTGGAGGGGCAGGCGCGGGCGTCGGTTCGGGAGGATGATGACGCGGGTTGCGACGGCGAGGACGGGGCCACCATGAAGCACCTCGCACGGACGCCGCACATGTTCTACAAGATGCTCACGGCCTCCGACACCAGCACGCACGGCGGCTTCTCCGTGTCGCGCCGCGCCGCCGAGGACTGCTTCCCACCGCTGGTACGACTAGTAGCCCTGAAAGAGGTCCCCCTTCTCATGGTGGTTTCGAGGTTGCTTGGGTTACTGACTCTGTTTGGGACCCCTATTTGGTGGACCCCTGTTTGATGTGGCATGCAGGACTACAGCCAGCAGAGTCCTTTAGTTGTGTTCATTTGAGAGTCTGCATTTTCAGTAATAATAATTGACCAAATGTTGGCTTTAGTTTCCAAGTAATAGAGGTTATCGTATTTGCATTCAGTCTGTAAATTTGAGCAAATTTCTGAAAATGAATATCTCAAAGCTAATCTAAGTGGTCAATAAAATCAACTGATATTTCAATAAAAGGTCAGGCAACTTGCGAACAACCGAGCCCATCTCAAAAAAACCATGATTGTAGCATAAACAAGTTCACCTCAGAATACCATAATTTAGTTAATTTAGTTTCAAACGAGATTCAAGTCATATGAAATAACGCATGAGTTTACATCTCATCACAAGTAAAATAATTCATCCAATGTGTAGCTTTCTCTTTGGAGTCATCTTTTTTTGTGCTGCCACGGTAGGCATCCTCACGGGACTAGTGGTGTCGGTTTATGAAAATGTGCCCTCTCCTAATAACATCGTAAGCCTGCTGCACATAAAATACGATACGACAATTAGATGTATGAAAAGATTTAATGTACGACACCACTAGTCCCGTGAGGATGCCTACCGTGACAACACCAAAAAAGATGACTCCAAAGAAAAAGCTACACATTGGATGAATTATTTTATTTGTGATGAGATGTAAACTCATGCTTTATTTCATATGGCTTGGACCTCGTTTAGAACTAAATTATGGTCTTCTGAGATGAACTTGTTTATGCTACGATCATGATTTTATGAGATGAGCTCATTTATTCGCAAGTTGCCTGATCTTTTATTGAAGTATCAGTTGATTTTACTGACCACTTAGATTAGCTTCGAGATATTCATTTTTAGAAATTTGCTCAAATTTACAGATTGAATGCAAATACGGTAACCTCTATTACTTGGAAACTAAAGCCAACATTTGGTCAATTATTATTACTGAAAATGCAGACTCTCAAATGAACACAACTAAAGGCCTCTGTTGGCTGTAATCCTGCACGCCACACCAAATAGGGGTCCCAAACAGAGTCAGTAACCCAAGCAACCTTGAAACCACCATAAGAAGGGGGACCTCTTTCAGGGCTACTGGTCGTACCAGCGGTGGGAAGCAGTCCTCGACGGCACGGCGCGGCACGAAGAAGTCGTCGTGCGTGCTAGTGTCCGTGAGCGTCTTACAGAACATGTGCGGTGTCCGTGCGAGCGGCTTCATTGCGGCCCCGTCCTCGCCGTCGCGACCTGCGTCCTCGTCCACCCGAACCCGCGCCCGCCTCTCCGCGTCGCCGTCGATGTGCTCGAGGTGGCCCTGTGGTAGGTACAAGACGGCGCTACCCTTGCACGGCAGCGGCGCGACGGGTCTCGTGCATGCGTGCCACAGCTCCAAGCACACGGCGCCACAGGCGGCGCCTCCGCCTCCGCCTCATCCTCCTCCGCCATGGTGTTGAGGTCAATGCCCGCCATGGCCCCGGTCGGCCGCAGCAGCTGGCTCCACGGAAGGAGCAGACGACGGCAGCAAAGCGCCGGTGTGGCGAGGGATGGAGCTGAGGAAGTGACTGGGGAGTATCTGAGTAGGGCAGAAGGGTCACAAGAAGGACAAAATACATGTATTTTGATTAATAAAGTGAAGAAATATGCCAAATACTATCTAAAATAAGAAGCCAATGTTTCCAGGATCATTTTAACGAAGTCGACAATTGGAGTCTTAGTTATGGATATTTGGTGTCCTATAATTATAATTTTCTGGCTGACGAGGATCCACGGCGGGAACATCCCGTTGACCAGCCTCGACGACCGCAGAGGCTCCGGCACCCCGTTGACCGCAACCGCCACCATCACCATCACCGCGGGCACCAGCAGGCCGGCGACGATCACCGACACTGGCTTCGTCCACGACTCCTACGGCAACGAACGAAAAGGGAGGAAAAGCCGTGGGGTTGGTTGATTCCGCCGTTCCGGGATATCCACGTTGCCGCGAGGTGCAAACCGTAAAATAAATAAAAACGAAGGGAGAGGAACACGGCCAACTCACTCTGGACTCGCCATCGAGGGCGATGGCGGTGCCGTCGCGGAACGGCAGCGCGGAGTAGCCGGCGGCTGGGTCGCACCTGATCCGGAGGCCGCGCCCGCGGCGGGGTCCCTCGGGCCTGAAGGCGAACAGCGCCCGGATGCCGTGGTTCGCCTGGATGCGGCGCACGTCGAGGCGGTCCCGCCCAGGGCCCGACAGGTCCGACCGGAAGATCGCCACCGGGCCGTCGCCCCGCCGGTACAGCCGCACCTCTACGAACGGTACGCGCTGTCTCGCCGTCGCGGTCGGCTCGAGCAGCGGCGCAGCCAGCGATTCCTGTTCCGCACGCGCCATATCACCACCCCCTCGCCGTCGGCCTGCTCGTTTGGCAACTGCTGCGATGTGAGGGCCTGGCTGGACGCGAAAATTCTTACACCAAAACTGAGCTAAATAAATACTCCTACGGCAACCTGGCTGGCTTTCAAATAATCTCCCAACCAAAGCAAAGCATTCTCATACCCAGAGGAGGAAAGTTCATACAAAATGTTGGCACAACGCAAGAGTAATTAAGTTTGTATTCCAGATCCAGCACAAGGTAAAAGTTGATTTGAGACAGAACAATCACCACTGCTCAAACCAAGATAGAGAAGCGTCTTACACAGGCAACAGCAGTAACAGCTGAATTCGGCTTTAGTTGCAAGCACAAGCATCATGCCTCTTTTTTCTTTTCTTTTTTGGTTATGGAACGCACGGACGGATGTGGGGCGCAGTGAGCAGCTGCGCAGCGCCGCGCAATGCATCAGTCCGCCGTCCAGCTCTGCTCCACGACCTCCCGCACTTTGCGGTTGTACTCTCGCTTGTTCTCGCTGAACATGCGGGCAGCTTCAGAGTTAGCGGGCGAATTCGGGTTTGGGTCGCACAACAATGACTGCAAATGGCACACACCTCAGGTTAGTCACACACTGGCCACCAGCACAGATGGTTTGAGTCTTTGAGAACACCATAATTCATAAACATAAACAGAGACACATTCTACTCAGCACAGACATCCAGGTCCATAGCAGTAACAGAAACTACTCTTCCTCCGTCCCAAAAAGAGTACACTTCTAAATCTGGTCCAAATAAAACTATTTAAGTTTGACTAAGTTTATAAAAAATAGTATCAACAATTATGATTCCAAATAGGTATAATATGAAAATATATTCCATAATGAATCTAATAATACTAATTTGGTACCATAAATACTTCTAAAAATTTGGTCAAACTGAAGATTGTTTGACTTAGCGCTGTAGTTAGAAGTGCACTCAATTTGGGATTGAGGGAGTTGCTATGCATTGCAAAGTTGAATGTTATTGTATAACAAGCAAAAGTTACAAATGTTGGAAAAAGAAAAACAATAATCTCTGCCAAGCAATAAAAGATTACTTGTATGGTTGTACCTGGATCGACGTGAGTATTGCAGCTACATCATATATCGGACTCCACTGATTCTGCAGGATATCTAAGCATATGCTTCCATCAGCATAAACTGCACACGAGAAAAATGTCAGGGTGACATATAAGTGGACATTAGAAGGTAGTACCATCCTATAGTTAAGAGCAGTTGTATCAGAATAAGCCAGAGGAGAAAGAAAGCAAGAGTTCCATTGGTTCAAAACCAATGGCACTACATGCATTGTGAAATCTCAGCACATATGTATTCACAAACCACAGCACATATCTGATACATCAAGAAGATAACCACAAACACAGAAAAGTTGCCAAAAAAAGTCTATGATGACTGAGTTGAAGAGGTCCCTTGGGGGAAAGAACAAGTCAGCAAAGACAAAATCAGATCTACTTATTTCCTGTACACTCATATAAATATGGATGAGGAACAACTTACTGTTTGGATGAAACATCCTAGAAACAAAGCGCACGGTTGGTGGCTTATTTGGATATTCTTCATTAAACTGGAGAGTCAGCTTGAACGTACCTGAGAATAAAACAGGAGTTAGTATATTATCAATGAAAGGACAGAACACAAAGCAAACTATGTAGTAAGCTCAGAAAGACAAGTTAGCAACACAGAATCTAAGAGCTGTCGTGTGAGTTAATGCCCTGGAGATTTAGGATCATTTTCATATCTAACACTTTCCCAATCTATGAACCGACAATATATAATCATGTATTTCCAAAATGGGAATGTTTTTGAGTTATGGCAAACTTTGAACAATTTTACTACCGCTAAATTAACACAAACCATAAGGGAATTGGCACCACAGGATGTCAACAAAAAAGGTGACAAGCTGCAGGCCGCGCACAGACAATCCTGTGGTGTGTGAAACATTAGCTTCCAATGAAGCATGCATTATCAGCTAATTCAAACGGCAGAGAGAGGCAGAACAGTTATAGTGTAGACATTGTCTTGTTCTGAAACAGCACAAATACAAAAATTGCGACAAGAGGAAGAGGACCATAGCAACTATTGATTATCTCCGTTAAGAGGACCATTGTATAATTAATTCCTGGATAATGGGGCTCATCCAGCTAATTCTTTAACTTTATTCTGTCTAAATCAATCATTCTACACATATATACAAATACCAAAGCATTGACTGACCTTTCTCACCAGTCACCACCAGCAACATGCTTTGGGCTTGCATGTTCTCACAGTAGCAATAGTCGTTGCAATGTTTTTTTCCTCTTATCTTAAGATTCAATGAGAGAAGAAAAGGAATTCTCACTAGGTTTAACAATAGTTTTATTGTTTATAATTATTAATATTTGCTTTAGAAGTTAATTTGATGTCATCGCTTACCAAGACTGACACTAGTGTTAGCATGGTACCTTACAAAGTTCCATTGAATTAGGGGGTCAGTTTCCTCTATAAATCTTAGCTTGGAATTTGTACTTTAGAGCAGCTACGCATTTGACAGTAAGGTCAACAAACTCAGATAACTGAAAACTTCTGCTTGCCACCTGCAAGTGAACTACTGCCTACTAAAAGATTGTCGTATTCTGTATCGTTTGATCACGTCAGTGGTGCCTGTTGTGCTGACAAAGCCAGCAGCAGCATATGCAGATGCAATTTATTATTGTTTGGATAAGCACATGATGAGTTGGGTCTAGGATGCAAAAATCTGCAACATGAATCAGATTAACTAACCTCCATCCCACGGGGTATCATCAGGTCTGTAAATGAAACAAACATATACAAAGACGATGTCAGATTACAATTCAAACTAAGAAAGGGGGGAAATGGAGGATTCTGCATCATACCCAAATATGACAGCATTCCACAACATTATGTTGTTATCCTGCGGGGCGCCACTTATGCCAGCCGGAGGGTCCTGCATCAACCGCTTGAAGTCCCTCATCAACCTCTTCCTTGCAGGGGTCGACATCCCCGGATGTCCCTGCACGACACATACACCTCAACGTGAGCCAAAGGATCGCACGAATCTATCACCGATCCCCCACCGCCCCGCCCCAGCACGTGCAGAATTAACAACCCGAACAAAATTTGGGGGAAAAACTACAGCTGTTACCACCAGCACCACAGAGCGAACAAATCCGCAACAGAATTGGTGGATCGGGGCATCCATCCTCAACCAGGACGATACGGATTAACAAATCACATACAGAAAGGATCCTGCAGAGGTTTACCTAGGTAAGAAGAAATCGATCGAGGTCCAGCAGATGGACCGGACGGATGGATCTCCAGTCCACACTAGCTGTAGCTTACGCACCCAGCGGGCAGCGGGCAGCGGCCCAGTAGAGTGTGGAGGGGAGGACGATGACGACGACAAAAGAAGACGACGAGCTGGGAAGAGTCCTGGAACGCGTGATAGCTTAGACGAAGGGGATGGATTTTAAAGGCCCGAACAAACGGGCGACTTTTTCCATTTTTTTTCCTTTTCTTTTTTGCTAGGTGCTTTTGAGGGAATTAGTCCTTTCTTGTTTTAGTTTTCTTATTACATTCACTTTCTGGTTTTACCCTCGGTCCTAAAATATAATGAATTGAAGTTCATCCTAAACACAAAGAACTTATATGCAATCTAATATTTTTATACTCCCTCCATCCTAAAATATAGGTATCCCAACATTTAAATTTGTTTCAAATTATAAGGAATTCCAAGTGAACAAATTCTTCAAAAAAGCAACATTCACATACACATATCATTAATGTCTGTCACCAATCTAAACATAATAATCAAGTAGGGTTATATGCATCATTTGTTGTATCACATAATATGTCCTAAAATTAGTTAGATACCTCGTATTCCTAAACGGAAGAAGTACTTAAATACTAGCAATATGAACTTTCTTCGGTGACTTCATGATCGCCATCTTGATGAACCATCTAAATAAGGTAAAGCTTAGAGATAAGTTTTGTACTCGACTAATTTCTCGATCCCTCTAGTCAAGTGGGTGATGGCTGGCCGAATCCTCTTAAACAACATGTGGACAACCACAATATATTTAAACTAAGTATTTTGCTACAACACCAAAGACACAAATAAATTATACACATAGGTCCACTATAATAATAATAAAACACTAGACATACAATTGTCCACGTCTCTTTCATCCTCGACTCCCCATCTCCTCCAGGTATGTCAATGCCTCAGCTCGTTACACCTTCGCTGTCGTCATCTCTTCTCCGTCTGGATGAGACTGTCGTCGTCTCAAATGGGCCTCGCCCCGACCAAATGAGGCTTTCTCCTTCCCAGATTGGATTTGAGCTTCTTTTCTAACCACATCCCTATTTTAGCAAACCTCTCATGTTTGGCATGTAGATTGGTAGATGGACAAACGACTGAGATAGTGACCTCATGGGCCACACAGATGAGTAGGGTGGTAACCTCACAAGCCGCATGGAGGGCTAAGGCGGTGACCTCCAAGGTGTGGAGCTAGCAGTGTAGGGCGAGGAGGGTCGACGGGAGTAGCAACGACTTGGTGGCGGAAAACAATAAGCGAAAGAGAAGACAGAGAAAAAAATATTTTTTTTATTTCTTATTATAGTAGTTTTTATAGACATATATGTGCCCTTTGCTATCGACTACTTTTTAGACTGATTCCAAAGTGGCTCAGACAGTGCTCGTCAGCTTCGCGGGGAACTCCTCACTGCTCGGACGTTGTCAGCTATGTCGGACATCGCCAGCTACGCCGGGACTCCTCGGTGCTCAGACATCGCCAGCTACGTCGGGGACTCCTCGGTGCTCGGACCTCGCCAGCTTCACCGGAAACTCCTCAGTGCTCGGACGTCGCCAGCTACGCCGGAACTCCTTGGTGCTCAGACATCGCCAGCTACACCGGAAACTCCTCACTGCTCAGACATCGCCAGCTACGCTAGGAACTCCTTGGTGTTCGGACATCGCCGCTGAAAGCTCTAGTTTGGTTTTGGTGAATTGATGAAACCCTAAGTGCTAACCTAGTTCATCAAGTGATCATGAGATAGGTAGCACACTTCAAGTAGAGAAGCAAATGAAGATCATAACATGACAATGGTGATAGCATGGAGATGATCAAGGGCTTAAACTTGAAGAGAAGAAAGAGAAAAACAAAAAGCTCAAGGCAAAGGTATAAACCATAGGAGCTATTTTGTTTTGGTGATCAAGACACTTAGAGAGTGTGATCACATTTAGGTTTGATAGCCGTACTATTAAGAGGGGTGAAACTCATATCGGAATGCGGTTATCAAAGTGCCACTAGATGCTCTAACTCATTGCATATGCATTTAGGATCTAGTGGAGTGCTAACACCCTTGAAAATATTTGTGAAAATATGCTAACACATGTGCACAAGGTGTTTGTAGGGTTGAGATGGGTTTAGGTCCCTCTCTCCCTCCTGCCGAGCTTGCGAGGCGGGATTCGGCGCTTTTGGAAAAATGAAATGTCTATTTTCTATTGCGCCGGATGCAAAATTCTTGGTGGTTGGCACATTGGAGCAAGGGTGAAGAAGTTAGAGTTGAAATGGAGTTGGTCGAAATGATGCTGGCGTCGGTCTATTGACCGGACGCTGGGTCACTCAGCGACCGGACGCTGAAAGGCTGCGTCCGGTCGAGCTGTCAGACGGCACAGTAGGCTAGGGTTGAGCACCGGACGCTGGCTGCGTCCGGTCAAGGTGGACCGGACGCGTCCGGTCGAAAAAACATGCCTCGGGGAGCTTACTGGAAACGACCGGACGCTGGGGCTTCAGCGTCCGGTCAGTTTTGACCGGAGCGTCCGGTCAGCTTCGTAGCCGTTGGAATCTAACGAACAGCGTTTGAAGGGGATGACACGTGGCGTCCATCGGGCGACCGGACGCTGAGGGCCAGCGTCTGGTCAGTTTGACCGGAGCGTCCGGTCAGAGCGCGTTTTGCCCAGTGAAGGGGTATAACGGCTCTATTTGATGGGGGCTCTATTTATAGCCCCATGGCCGGCTGTGGCTCACATCTTTGGCCATTTTCATTGATATAGCAACCTTGTGAGCCTAGCCAAACGACTCCCACTCATCTACATCATTGATTCATCATCATAGTGAGATTGGGAGTGATCCAAGTGCATTGCTTGAGTGATTGCATCTAGAGGCACTTAGTGATCGTGGTTCGCTGCGGATTTCGCTTGTTACTCTTGGTGGTTGCCGCCACCTAGACGGCTTGGAGCAGCGAGGATCGTCGAGCGGAGGTGGTGATTGTCTCCGGCTCCGATCGTGGTGATTGTGAGGGGTTCTTGACCTTGTCCCCGGCAGAGAGCCAAAAGGTACTTTAGTGAATTGCTCGTGGCTTGTGTGATCCTCATCTTGTGTTGGTTGTGCGGCACCCTATTAAGGGTTTGGCGTGTGAAGCCAATTAGCGCGTGAACCTCCAAGTGAGTGAATCGCCACAACGAGGAGTAGCTTGCCGGCAAGCAAGTGAACCTCGGTAAAAATCATTGTGTTCATCCTTTGATTCCGAGGTGATTGGTCTCTATTGTTATTCATCCTTGTGATTGATCGGTTCACTCCTCTACACGGCGGTATAACTATCCTAACCACTCTCTTTACTTTACCGCAAACTAGTTGACAAGCTCTTTAGTGTAGCTAGTTGTGAGAGCTTGATTGCTTGGTTGGTGTGGCTCTTTAGTTAGTCTTTGAGAGCACACTAACATAGGATAGTGTCTTTGCTATTGTGTGAATAGACACTATCTAAACTAGAATTGTGGTAGGTGGCTTGCATTTTAAGTAGGCTAGTGCAACACTCGCTTCGCCTCATAATTGTCTAACCATTTGGTTAAGTGTTGTTGTAGAAATTTTTATTAGGCTATTCACCCCCCCTCTAGCCATTAGGACCTTTCAGCCGCCTACGCCGGGGACTCCTCGGTGCTCGCACATTGCCGCCTACGACGGGGACTCCTCGGTGCTCGAACATCGCCGCCTATGCCGGGGACTCCTTGGTGCTCGGACATCGCCGCCCTACGTCGGGGACTCCTCGGTGCTCGGACATCGCCAGCTACGCCGAGGACTTCTCGGTGCTCGGACGTCGCCAGCTACACCGGGGACTCCTCGGCGCTCGGACATCGCCCTTGGTGGTCGAATCTTGCTACGTCTCATCGGTGTGCTATCAAGTTGCTCCATGTTGTTCGGATCAGGCTGCTGATCTTAGGCAGCACATCTGGGGTCTTGATACGCGCATGTCGGAGGACAACGGCAAAGCTTTTAGACTTTTTTTTCTTTGACCCTGCTACAAGATTCATTCTTCATCTTCCAATAGGCTCGGGGACTAAGTGGGCACACTTCACCTTATGGTGAATGTGCGTTTTTCTCATCTCGAGGCTACGCCTGGGGACTGGCTGCCTGCTCGGCTGATCTTCTACTTTCTGACCCTGGCACCACATGACTACATCACCTACTGTCAGGCTTGGGGACTAGCTGTGGGGGTATGGCCCCCGGTATCCATAAGACAATACATGGGCCGCACCATCAGAGGTGGTCTGGCCCATAAGATCAAGGTGTGCACGGCGCTGCTCGGCGTGCACCGTAAGCTATTGTATAGTACCAAATAGGATAATTTCTTTGTAACCCTACCCCTCCATAGTATATAAGGAGAGGCAGGGGTCCCCTACTCGACATCTCAATGCAATACATCAGAACATAGGATGTAGGTATTACGTCATACTAATGGCCAAACCTGTCTAAATTTTGTGTCTTGGTGCTTGTATTACCATCTCGCTCCTGATCTCGCTCACCTCTATGACAAATCTACCATCGTGGGATATCCCTCGGTAGACTACCGAGCATCTTTTATCGACAGTTTATGGATGGCTTTTGGAGCATTTTGTGGTTGCTTTGCATGCGGGTCTTCCCACATGTGATTTGAGGAGGCCCAACCCAACATTCATTCATGGATTGTTTGGTGATGGTCTCATAGAAATCGATTACAACCTCGGCAACTCTTAAAAGATCTCTTTTGTGAATAGAGACGGCATGTTCGCAACTCTTAAAAGATCTCTTTTGTGAATAGAGACGGCATGTTCGTCTAAAAAATCAATCGTCAGATTATGCAGTACTCTTCATCATGGTGTGCAAAATATACGGAGTATGACATCCTATTCATAAAAGCAGCTTCTTCCAATTGATGAAATGATAAATCCCCGGTGATTCAACCATACATTTTGCAGATGCAGTACCAAATCATGGTTAAGCTTCGCTTAAATTGGTTAACTGAACCAGGAGTATGTTCCATTTGGCTGAGACATGTACTTTTTTTTTGAAACGAACGGCAGGAGCTCTGCCTCTCAATTAAGGAAGAAATAAAGAAGGTTTATGTACAGCCACATAGCGAGAAGCTGTGCAAACAAATAGGGGTAAAAAATCCCCCCAAATCACGTATACAACCAGAATGGCTGGCTTGCTAGTCCCCTCCCTGGAATGCCCCTTGGAACACCCTCTTCCTTTGCTTAATGTCTTCTATAATTCTTGAAGCCACTTGCAATGGCGATTCTTGAGCGTTATTGAAAATTCTTTGGTTTCTTTCTTTCTAAAGATTCCAGTATGTGCGTATCACCAAACCATTAAAGCGTCTTCTTTCATCCTTAGCGACCTTAGTAGCGGTCTCCTCCAACCAGGTGCCGAAATGGACAGGGTGTCTAGTGAACTGTGTGAACTGAACATGGGACATGTACTTCGGTGCAATGATTAATGCATATAAACAGTTCAGGCGTGTCGCTCGCTTGTCAAAATTAAATTGGGCAGGCACATTTGTGGCGTACTGCCTGCACGTACAAGACATAAATCCCGACTATAAACTTGATTATTCGATAAATGTTTTCTTTGAACAAAACGGGAGGAGCACTGTCATATATTATTTAAAGAGAGAAGCTGTAACACCCCGGTGTTATGCAAGCATTTAGGCACTGTAAATCATACATATTATGCATCATCAAGCATCCTAATCATACATGCCTAATCATGTAAATAGTAACTAAAACAATGCTTTGAAACATATGAAACATGCTCGTGAAACATGAATGTTGCATACACTTGTTTAGAGTTATTTTGCCCTAATTATGCTTGCTAGGTTAATAAAAGCATGTTTGGCTATAATTGTAAATCATCTAAAATTATTTAGCATAATTTTTGGAGCAAAGTTTGTATTCAAACTTTTGACAAAATATGCTTTTGAAATTATTATTGGAAAGGGTAAAAAATCCCCTCTATTTAGCTTTTGCTTCCCAATTCAAAATCTATGCAAAATTTTTAGTTTGTCCCTAAAGCAAAGTTGTAGAGGATTAAATTCTAAGCAACTTTTATTTTTGGGCCATTTTCAAAAGAAATCATTTTCTTGCTCAAAATGGTACTTGAAAATTGATATTTGAAAATTCATTGAAAATAGAATTTGAAAAATTGTTTATCTCTTTTAACGGGCCACCGCCTTACTTCTGACCCATCAGCCGAAGCCGGCCCAGCAATCCTCACGCGCCCGTGCCATCGCCTCAGCCCAGCCCACCCCGCGCGCTGTCTTCCTTCTCCCCCGCGCGCGTGTATGCGTCCGACCGCGTCAGGCATGCCGCGCCGCATGGCGAGCGCATGCCGGCGACGCCGGCCGGGTGGCGTCCCGTGGCCCCCGCGAGCACGCGCCTCGCCCGTTTTCAAGCCACCGCAGCTCCGCTCCTCCCTGCACTCCTCATTTTCCTCTCCCGCGCTGCTTCTCTACCTCGCCCCGCACCGAGCTCTCCTCGTGCCGCCCTCGCCACCGCAGCCCCACCAGCGAAATTGGCCGCCAGTGGTCCACCATTGCCCGTAATCAAGCACACGTCGCTCCGCCTCGCTCCCTGGCACCCGGTGCTCACTACAGGGTCACCATTTGTGCAAGGTACAGCTGCCTCGCGCGTTTTCACCGCCGTCGGTCATGGCGCCACCACGCTTGACCTCGCCGTGGAAGAGCTTCCCCTGTCCCTTCTCTATCCCCTTGTGTGACCTGCTCGGGTTCGCCATCTTCTTACGAACCCAGCGCGCGTGCCTGCTTGCCTAGTCATGGCCGGCAACGGCCGCCGGCCCGCTGGCAATGGCCGCACCGCCGTGGCGCCTGGAACGCCGGCGTGGCGTGGCCGTCTCGCCTCGGCCGAGCTGGGCCAGGTTGACCTTGGGCCAGAGCCTCGAGCCAGGCCGTCGCCTTTCCTCCACTCGTTTGCGCAGGGCGAAAGCGGCCGTGGGCCAGTCGTTCCCATGGGCCGGCCCAGTAGTAATAGGAAAATTGTTTTCGGTTTTTCTTTTATTATTTAGGAAGACAAATACTTTGGAAAATGTTTGTGTACTCATTTTGGCTCCAAATTTGTTGAAACAAATTTTGTTGTGTTCCTTGTCACCAGATCTACATGATAAAAATATTGCATGTCATTTTTGAGATACTTTTCTGTAGAGCTTTATTTAATTCTTGATATTGTTGATATCTTGTAAAATGTGTAGTAAAACCTATATGTATCAGAAAAATATGCTTCAAAGTTTATTACTCTTCTTGTGTAATGTACTTCCTAGAAAAAATATATGCCATGCATGTCCTGTAGAAAAATTATGAGATGTAGTTCAAGTGCCTTTAATGGCTGATTTTTGTTATTTTTGCTAGAGAGCAAAATTTGTATAAAACATGCATGTGATAATTTTTGTGCAATGATTATTTACTGTATAGAACATGGGAAAAATATTACATCTGTTGTTTGACACTTTTCATAATACAAAGTATTTTCATGTTCATAATTATGCCATAGCTTGTTATTTTTGTGTAGGCTACTCCACTTATTCAAATGTCATAAAAATTTAATGGTAGGCTATTTAGGGTAGTACTGTGCTATGGTAATTTTCTAAGATTTTTCTAAGCTATAAAAATAGCTGTTGCTATTCAAACCTATTATTAATTAGGGTTTAATCAAATGTTGCTTTATGCATGATTAAGAAATTAGTGAAGCTTTGGTGTATCTTTGAAGCATTTAATGAGATGTGTTGACTTAGCATATTAGTAGTAGAAGAGAATGCAGTAGATGACATGTGCTTGTAGTACATGTTCTTGGATGATGTTGACTACCTTGCATTCAAGCATATTCATTGTGTTCATTTCATCCGATGTACCTTTTGCATAAGCACTTAAGCATCTGCATCATATAGGATCGCAAACCGAGAGCCCAGTCGTCATACCCGAGGAGCCTGAGGAGCAGCTCGAGGTGCAGCCGTAGGAAGTGACCGAAGTAGACGAGGAGGATGTTGAGGAACTTTCGGAGTGCCCCGATCACCGCCTGAGCTCCTTCGAGAGAGGCAAGCCCTGGAGCATTTTTCTCTTGCAATTATTAATTAAATGCTTTACTTTAATTGATGCATTACGTTCAGGAGTTGTTTGCAACAGTTGCTGCATTATACCTTGTTTACCTTTGTTATACTATATCCTTGTTACCCTGGTATCCGCAGTCGAGTCAATGCTTAGCTGGCTTAGACCAATAGAAGTCGGGTGATTTTCTATCACCTACGGACTATAGGTGGTTACCTGGATCTGCTTGGATAACTATGTAGTCATGGTATAACTAAGTGTTAATTTAAAGTTGAGATTGGACGGAGACTTACAGAGTTTTGGACTGTAGTGCTTTCCATCTGTGTCGATTAAGGACCGACCGTTGTTGGGCCTCGAGTCATATTGAATGCATGCCTTACATTTAGCTGGCCCAATAAAATACCTTTCGACCGCGAAGCTAGGAGATTATTCGGGCCGAGTAGATTGCCCGCAGCGCACTGTACCGGAGCAGGTGTGGTAGGACACGGGGGTGCGATGATAAGACCAAAGGGTAGTCGGTCGGCCCCCGAGTACATGTGGTTCCTGGCAAACTTGAGATCTTCCTGGATAGTTGACTCGGTGACCGATACCTCACTTTAGCGAGTGAGTGAGGTTTGTGTAAGGAATAAATCACCAGCTGGTTAGGAATCGATTCGAATCGCCATCGCTCCTGGATAGTGAGCACTTGACTTGAGTGACTTCATCGTAGTAATGTTGATGGAACACTTGGACAGTTATAATGAATATAACATTATGAAAGCTATTAATGGTCATGGGTTATCATTATTTGCTTAATCACAGTTTGCTCTAGTATAGGTGCAAATGTAGTCAACATGTTAATAATAATTAACTTGACAATAATGCTTTTGGAAAGATTCTTGAAATACTAAAAATGTTTCTTTTTGCAAATGAGTCAGCTACCCTACTATAAAGCCCTTCATATCCTTGGTGTCATTTTATTTTTGGTTATGTCGGGTAAGTCTAGCTAAGTACCTTCTCGTACTCAGGGTTTTATTCCCACTTGTTGTAGATGGGTAGATGTATTATGGCTACTGTATCAACTGCCTTTATCCTATGATGGGTGATGCTTAGGACCATGGGCATGGTCATTCCTTACGTCTCATCTGATGCTTTTGTTGGAGATGATCATTAGCTGGCACTGTATTTGAACTCCGTGTGAGTGTGTGTGGTTTTGAACAAATGGCTTCCGCTACTTCTATTTGAACTCATTTTGTAATAACTATGTTTAAACGCTGATGTATCTGAGATGCGAACTTTTATGTAATATGTGATGGTGATCGCTAAACTTATTACGATCTTGGCTAGTATATGAGTTAGTTTGAAATCCTTTGTGATTTCACGGACTACCGGGTTATACGGGCTTAAGTTTACTAAATCATCTGCTCTGGCAGATGATTTTCTTACTTAATTTCGTATAATTGGTCGGTTCTGTTACAGCTGGCATCAGAGCATGGTTTAGCGTGCTACTATTCACAAGTGTATTTAAAACAAAAGGACATTTGAAAAACATGATTTTCAAACTAAAAAGAGTGCCAGTGGTTATATCCTTTATACCCAGTCAACGACTCTAGGTGGCTTAATTAAGTACTAACTTGGGGTTCTTGCATCATATTTCTCTTTCGTTGCTTATACGGCGTACTATTGTATGAGTGCCACTTGTTTGAGTGGTAGTGTATGGATCATTTGCCTCTACGCCTCGGTAAGTGTGAGTTGTGAGAGCATGATCGGATACATCGCCGATCTAGGGTGAATGCTTATATGATGCTAGAGTAATTACATGTTCTACGCATGTTTTACAAAGGTATCTCATGTGTGGGTATTTCGTTTGTTGAGGCGATGCCGTCAATAGGACGATGGTTCGGGTAGTTACTATCGTTGTACACGTATCTGGGGATTCGTATAGAGCATGTAGATAAAATTTACTGCTTTCATGCATTCATTGGGAATTGGGCTGAAATGAATCTTCTGCAGGTACATAACAATGTTATCATGTAGAACGTATTAGATACGTAATTGAGAGATCGTTTGTATGCCACTGAATTCGTCGCTAGAAATTATTTATTTCATAAGTTTGTGAGAACGTACGGCACGTACATACATCATATTACTTGTGCATTTCATTCATGTCACGCATTCCTCCCCTTATAAATTGATTATCTCATTTTGATAAAAGTTGCATCACCTAAAATATGTTCCCACGGAGTAATAAAAGAAATTTTGCTATAGATGGCCCGCATGAAGCAGACTGCCCGTAAGTCCACCGGAGGAAGAGCACCTCGACGTCCGTTGGCCCTGAGGGAGCACCACACCATGGACACCTTCTTGAGCAAGTTTGGCATACCGACCTTGCTTTGGAGAGTGCTCCAAGATGTGGGGTACCCAGAGGGTCAAGAGCTGGTGTACTCTTGGAATGAGAGCCAGTTAGCAGAGGATGGACTTGCAGTGGTAGAGATCATAGTTCCTGCCCTTGGTGATGCTCTAGAATGGGATGGTTGGCACTTGGAGTTTGAGGGTCGCACTCCTGTTGAGGGTGTAGAGGGAGCAGCTTTTCGTGTCATCAGGGATATCATGAGCAGATTTCCCAGTGAGCTTGCAGCAGCTCTAGCTAGCACCTTTCCTAGGGATGATCCTCGTGATGCTATTTGGGTTCAGCCTCAGGGAAGTGCCTTGGTCAGAGGTCCAGCTAAGGGACAGGCTAGTGACAACCATGCTATGAGTGCTATGTTCGCCACCATCAGAGCGTATGAGGGTCTTGAGAGTACCTACTGGACTTTGACTGGCTTACGTAGTCATGATAAGCTCAAGGTAAGAAAGCAGAAGAAGAAGCAGGCATGTGCTATAGCTAGTTTGCAGGAGCAGTTGGCTGATATGAGCTTACAGCGGGACCAGGCGGTAGAGAGAGGTGATAGAGCTATGCAACGGGTGCATACGTTGACTCAGGCCAACAACAATGCAGACCGCATGATTGGACAGTTGGTTCAGAAAAGGAATGAAGCCTGGGACAAGAGGGACCTTCTGTTGCAGAGGGTCGATGAGCTAGAGGAGTACAACATCAACCTGCACGAGGAGTTTCACGTGCTCTACAATGGGGTTGGCCCATATGCTCCTCCAGACGCCGCTGGCATGGACATCAATGACGATGACGAGGACGAGCCTGTAATTTCACCTGGGGGCGATGGTGACGTCTTCGACCCCGACGACGGCCCCAAGGAGTAGGCTAGTTGCCTTGCGCTAGTGTTTAGGTCCTATCGCGATGACCTTTCTTTTGTTGGCATGTAACCTAATATATCTGGCTTCAAACTTATGAGACCTGGCATGTGATTGGAACTTGGCTAGTAATGCGATATCTAAACGCATAAAAGTCCAGTATATGTATGCTGGCAATTTGGTTGTATTGGATGCGATGTTTGCATTTGAAGTAATTTAGTTAGTGATGTTCTTTTAATTGGGATGTGATTATTGTGCCTCTGTTTTATTGTATGAATTTATTCTCTTCAGTAAATTCAGTACGACATAATTTTTCCTTGACTCATAATTATTATAGCTTCACTCAATCATTACTTGTTGCTGAAATATGCAGATGACAAATACTCACCGTACCATGTATGAGGCCGCTGAGACTGGTGCTAATGGTGCTAGGACCGGTGGTGGTGGTGGGAACCACGGCAACAACAATGAGCCCCCCATGAGCTGCATTTGCCACCTCCTCCCCCACTCACCCTAGAGGTGTTCCTCGCATAGTTGCTCGGGAGTCAGCGCAATACAAAACAGTCCCAGAAGAACATGGAGAATTTTCTGCGTACTATCACCAATAATGTTCAGCACGGTAACAATCAGGGTGGTGGCATTGGGGTGAATCAGTATAGCAGCTTCAAAGATTTTATGGACACCAGGTCGCTAATATTCAAGGAAACAATAGAACCACTCGATGCTAAAGAATGAATCAACACTATGGAAGATAAATTCCATGTGTTAAGGATGACTGAGGTATTAAAAACTGAGTATACTGCACATCAGTTGCAAGGACCAGCCGGAATGTGGTGGAAGCACCATCGCACAACCTTCCCTCCAAATGCTCAGATTACGTGGAGAGAGTTCGCTGAGGCCTTCCATGGAGTTTATATTCCCTCCGGCCTAACTGAGATGAAGTTGGGAGAGTTCTTGGTATTGAATCAGGGCACCAAGACTGTGACGCAATATTTGCATGCCTTCAATAACTTGTGTCGTTATGCTCCCGACATGGTTGACACTGATGCTAAGAGAATCGCCAGTTTCAAGAGAGGACTCAATTCAAAGATGATGAAGCATGTGGGTACCAACACCCGTGCCAGATTCAATGACTTCATCAGTGATTGTCTGAAGCAGGAAAAGAACAACAACGCCAGCACCGCAGCCAAGACTCGCAAGAGAGCACTAGAAGGTGGTCCATCCCAAGCAAGAGCACCTACGGGAGGTCGTCCTCCCTATCGTCCATCTGCACCTGGCGCTAGGTTCAAGCCACCATAGCAGAGAGGTCAGAATTTCCAAGGACCCCAGAAGCCTTACAAGATGGCAGTACAGTCTACAAGATGGCAGTACAGTCTAACAAGGCAACCGCAACTATGGTACAGGGTAGTTCCAAAGGAGTTGTGGGATCTGCTGGTACAGTAAGGGGACCCTGCTACAATTGTGACCAACCCAGCCACTTCTCAAGGTTCTATCCTTATCCGCCCAAGAAGAAGCAGCAGACCTATAATGCTCGGGTGCATAGTACGACTGTAGATGAGATTCCTGAGGGAGAGCCCATAACCGCTGGTAAGTTTCCTATCAACCAAAACCCTACAGTTGTTCTATTTGATTCTGGATCATCGCATTCTTTTATGAGTCAAACATTTGCATGGAAACATGAACAACTATACATAGAATTAGGTTATGGTTATCGTATAAGTTTAACAGGGGCTAATGTTTTGACCAATCGGATGGTTCGAGGGGCAACCCTTGAATTAGGTAGCAGAAAGTTTCGAGTGAACCTAATAGTTATGCCTGGACTAGTTCTAGATGTCATTATAGGGATGAATTGGATGAAGGATTGGGGAGCAGTTATAGATACAGGAAGTCAGGTACTTACCCTTAAGGATCCCCTGGGTGAGGGTACTTTCCAAGTACCATTGCCTCAGAGAACAAACCTTATAAGTGTGACATGTGCTACTGAAGTTATTCCTATTCATCAAATTTTGGTAGTGTGTGAGTTTCCGGATGTATTCCCCGATGAGCTACCTGGTCTTTCGCCAGATAGGGATATTAAGTTTGGAATTGAGTTACTCCCTGGAATAGCTCTGATTTCAAGGAGACCCTATCGGATGCCTCCGGATGAATTAGTTGAGCTAAAGAAGCAACTAGAAGAGTTATCGAAAAAGGGGTTTATCCGGCCAAGCAAGTCTGAATGGGGATGTCCCGCCTTGTTTATGAAGAAGAAGAAAGAGGGCATGTTGAGAATGTGCGTAGATTACAGGCCACTTAATGCTATAACCATCAAGAATAAGTATCCCTTGCCTCATATTGATGTTCTGTTTGACCAGTTAGCCAAGGCTAAGGTGTTCTCAAAGATAGATTTAAGATTCGGTTATCATCAGATCAAGATTAGGCCACAAGATATACTGAAAACCACATTTTCCACCAGATACGGGTTGTATAAGTATCTTATCATGTCCTTTGGCTTGACAAATGCTCTTACATACTTTATGTTTTTGATGAATACAGTTTTCATGCTAGAATTGGATAAGTTTATGGTTGTGTTCATTGATGACATTCCGGTGTACTCCGAGAACGAGAAGGATCATGAAGAGCATCTGAGAATTGTCTTGACCAGACTTAGAGATCATAAGCTATATGCTAAGTTTAGCAAATGCAAATTCTGGTTGAAGAAAGTTCCTTTCCTTGGTCACATTTTGTTAGAAAATGGAGTTTCAGTCGATCCAAGTAATGTGCAAGAGGTTATGGATTGGAAGGCATCGACCATAGTTCCTGAGATTAGAAGTTTCTTAGGATTAGCCGGTTACTATCGTTGTTTTATACTAGACTTCTCGAAGATTGCCAAGCCGATGACAAGTCTGCTACAAAAAGATCACAAGTTCGTGTGGACAGAGGAGTGTGAAGCAGCTTTCCACACCTTGCAAAAACTGTTGACACTGCTCCTGTTCTAGCACAACCAGATATCGAGAAACCATTTGATGTGTTTTGCGATGCATCGAAAACTGGTTTGGGTTGTGTTCTTATGCAAGAAGGAAGAGTCATTGCTTATGCCTCACGTCAATTGAGAAAGCACGAGGGCAACTATCCGACACATGATCTTGAACTTGCTGCAGTTGTGCATGCCCTAAAAATTTGGAGACATTATCTACTTGGTAATATGTGCAATATTTTCATAGATCACAAGAGTCTCAAGTACATCTTTACCCAACCAGAGCTGAACATGAGACAGCGAAGATGGTTGGAATTGATCAAAGATTACAACTTGAATGTGCAATATCATCCTAGAAAGGCCAATGTAGTGGTAGATGCTTTGAGCAGAAAGTCACATTGCTTGAATGTGCAGCCATTACTTGAAGATGGGTTCGATCTGATGCATCCTGCTATGTTACATAGTATTCAGATTAGTTTCTCTTTGGAGAGTAAGATAATAGAAGGTCAGAAAACAGATAAGGGAATATTCCACTTCAAAGAGAAAATAAAAGAAAAGCCGTCTAAGCACTTTAAAGTGGATGAATAGGGCGTGTTGTGGTTTGACGACCGTCTTGTGGTTCCCAAGGATCGAGAGCTTAGGAATAAACTCATGGATGAAGCTCACCTTTCTAAGCTATCGATCCATCTGGGAAGTAGTAAGATGTATCAAGAATTAAGACCTCGTTATTGGTGGACCAAGATGAAGAAAGAAGTTACAACCTATGTTGCCAGATGTGACACATGTTGTAGAGTGAAAGCTATTCATATGAAACATGCCGGTTTGTTGCAACCTTTGTCCGTACCTAGTTGGAAGTGGGATGATATAAGTATGGATTTTATCTCGGGTTTGCCCACTACTCAAAAGCGACATGATTCGATTTGGGTGATTGTGTATCGTCTTACCAAGACCGCTCATTTCCTACCTGTCAAGACAACTTATCGACCACCTCAATATGCCGAGAAGTATATTGCATAAATTGTGAGGTTGCATGGTATACCAAAGACTATAGTATCTGATAGAGGGCCATAGTTCATGGCTCACTTTTGGGAACATTTACACAAAGGCTTGGGAACTAGTTTGATTCGTAGTACCGCTTATCATCCTTAGATAGATGGTCAGACTGAACAAGTGAATGCTGTTCTAGAGGATATGTTAAGAGTTTGTGTGTTGTCTTCTAGGGGATCATGGGAGTCATGGTTACCATTAGCTGAGTTTGCTTACAATAATAGTTATCAAGAAAACATCAAGATGGCTCCATTCGAAGCTTTGTATGGCAGAAAATGTAGAACACCACTAAATTGGGTCGAGCCAGGAGAAAGAAGGTATTATGGCATTGACTTTGTAGAAGAGGCCGAGAAGAAAGTTCATATTATTTAGCAAAATATGAAGGCGGCCCAATCACGTCAGAAAAGTTATGCAAACAGAAGAAGGAGACCCCTTGTGTTTGAAGTTGGTGACTATGTTTATCTGAAGGTCACGCCAATGAAGAAGAAACAGTTTGGAGTCCAAAGAAAGCTTGCCGCTAGATTCATAGGACCATACAAGATCTTGAAAAGAAGAGGTCCAGTAGCGTATAAGATAGAGTTACCTAAGACAATGAGTACCGTCTTTCTAGTTTTCCATGTATCACATCTCAAGAAGTGTTTGCGTGTTTTGGAGGAAAGAATAGAACCTTGAGGCATCAAACTCAAATCAGATTTGGTGTATCGTGAGCAACCGGTCCATGCGCTAGACACTAAAGAACGTGCTACTCAGAATAGTGTGGTGAAAACATACAAGATACAGTGGAATCACCATAATGAGGGAGATGCAACTTGGGAAATGAGAGAATATCTACAAAAAAGCTTATGAAGATTTTTATAACAAATGATTCATAACCCAAATCTTAGGATGAGATTTTTATAAGGGGGAGGGCTGTAACATCCCGGTGTTATGCAAGCATTTAGGCACTGCAAATTATTATTGGAAAGGGTCAAAAATCCCCTCTATTTAGCTTTTGCTTCCCAATTCAAAATCTATGCAAAATTTTTAGTTGGTCCCTAAAGCAAAGTTGTAGAGGATTAAATTCTAAGCAACTTTTATTTTTGGGCCATTTTCAAAAGAAGTCATTTTCTTGCTCAAAATGGTACTTGAAAATTGATATTTGAAAATTCATTGAAAATAAAATTTGAAAAATTGTTTATCTCTTTTAACGGGCCGCCGCCTCACTTCTGGCCCATCAGCCGAAGTCGGCCCAGCAATCCTCATGCGCCCGCGCCTTCGCCTCGGCCCAGCCCACCCCGCGCGCTGTCTTCCTTCTCCCCCGCACGTGCGTACACGTCCGACCGCGTCAGGCATGCCGTGCATGCCGGCGACGCCGGCCGAGTGGTGTCCCGTGGCCCCCGCGAGCACGCGCCTCGCCTGTTTTCAAGCCACCGCAGCTCCGCTTCTCCCTGCACTCCTCATTTTCCTCTCCCGCGCTGCGTCTCTACCTCGCCCCGCACCGAGCTCTGCTCGCGCCGCCCTCGCCACCGTACCCCACCGACGAAATTGGCCGTCGGTGGTCCACCATTGCCCACAATCGAGCACATGTCGCTCCGCCTCGCTCCTCGGCACCCGGTGCTCGCTGCAGGGTCACCATTTGTGCAAGGTACAGCTGCCTCGCGTGTTTTTGCTGCCGTCGGTCATGGCGTCGCTGCGCTTGACCTCGCCGTGGAAGAGCTTCCCCGTCCCTTCTCTATCCCCTTGTGTGACCTGCTCGAGTTCGCCATCTTCTTGCAGACCCAGCGCGCGCGCCTGCTTGCCCAGTCATGGCCGGCAACGGCCGCCGGCCCACTGGCAGCGGCCGCACCACCGTGGCGCCTGGAACGCCGGCGTGGCGTGGCCGTCTCGCCTCGGCCGAGCTGGGCCAGGTCGGCCTTGGGCCAGAGCCCCGTGCCAGGCCATCGCCTTTCCTCCACTCGTTTGCGCAGGCCAAAAGCGGTCGTGGGCCAGTCGTTCCCATGGGTCGGCCCAGTAGTAATAGGAAAATTGTTTTCGGTTTTTCTTTTATTATTTGGGAAGAGAAATACTTTGGAAAATGTTTGTGTACTCATTTTGGCTCCAAATTTATTGAAACAATTTTTGTTGTATTCCTTGTCACCAGATCTACATGATAAAAATATTGCATGTTATTTTTGAGATACTTTTCTGTAGAGCTTTATTTAATTCTTGATATTGCTGATATCTTGTAAAATATGTAGTAAAACATATATGTATCAGAAAAATATGCTTCAAAGTTTGTTACTCTTCTTGTGTAATGTACTTCCTAGGAAAAATATATGCCATGCATGTCCTGTAGAAAAATTGTGAGATGTAGTTCAAGTGCCTTTAATGGCTGATTTTTGTTATTTTTGCTAGAGAGCAAAATTTGTATAAAACATGCATGTGATAATTTTTATGCAATGATTATTTACTGTATAGAACATAGGAAAAATATTACATCTGTTGTTTGACACTTTTTATAATACAAAGTATTTTCATGTTCATAATTATGCCATAGCTTGTCATTTTTGTGTAGGCTACTCCACTTATTCAAATGTCATAAAAATTTAATGGTAGGCTACTTAGGGTAGTACTATGCTATGGTAATTTTCTAAGATTTTTCTAAGCTATAAAAATAGATGTTGCTATTCAAACCTATTATTAATTAGGGTTCAATCAAATGTTGCTTTATGCATGATTAAGAAATTAGTGAAGCTTTGGTGTATATTTGAAGCATTTAATGAGATGTGTTGACTTAGCATATTAGTAGTAGAAGAGAATGCAGTAGATGACATGTGCTTGTAGTATATGTTCTTGGATGATGTTGACTACCTTGCATTCAAGCATATTCATTGTGTTTATTTCATCCGATGTACCTTTTGCATAAGTACTTGAGCATCTGCATCATACAGGATCGCAAACTGAGAGCCCAGTCGTCATACCCAAGGAGCCCGAGGAGCAGCTCGAGGTGCAGCCGCAGGAAGTGACCGAAGCAGACGAGGAGGACGTTGAGGAACTTCCGGAGTGCCCTGATCACCGCCCGAGCTCCTTCAAGAGAGGCAAGCCCCGGAGCATTTTTCTCCCTGGTTTGCAATTATTAATTAAATGCTTTACTTTAATTGATGCATTACGTTCAGGAGTTGTTCGCAACAGTTGCTGCATTATACCTTGTTTACCTTTGTTATACTATATCCTTGTTACCCTGGTATCCGCAGTCGAGTCAATACTTAGCTGGCTTAGACCGGTAGAAGTCGGGTGATTTCCTGTCACCTACGAGCTATAGGTGGTTACCTAGATCTGCTTGGATAACTATGTAGTCATGGTATAACTAAGTGTTAATTTGAAGTTGAGACCGGACGGAGACTTACAGAGTTTTGGACTGTAGTGCTTTCTGTCTGTGTCGATTAAGGACCGACCGTTGTTGGGCCTCGAGTCATGTTGAACGCATGCCTTACATTTAGCTGACCGAATAAAGTACCTTTCGACCGCGAAGCTGGGAGATTATTTGGGCCGAGTAGATTGCCCGCAGCGCACTGTACCGGAGCAGGTGTGGTAGGACACGGGGGCGCGATGATAAGACCAAAGGGCAGTCGGTCGACCCCCGGGTACATGTGGTTCCTGGCAAACTCGAGATTTTCCTGAATAGTTGACTCGGTGACTGATACCTCACTTTAGCGGGTGAGTGAGGTTTGTGTAAGGAATAAATCACCAGCTGGTTAGGAATCGATTTGAATCGTCATCGCTCCTGGACAGTGAACACTTGACTTGAGTGACTTCATCGTAGTAATGTTGATGGAACACTTGGACAGTTATAATGAATATGACATTATGAAAGCTGTTAATGATCATGGGTTATCATTATTTGCTTAATCACATGTTTGCTCTAGTATAGGTGCAAATGTAGTCGACAGGTTAATAATAATTAACTTGACAATAATGCTTTTGGAAAGATTCTTGAAATACTAAAAATGTTTCTTTTTGCAAATGAGTCAGCTACCCTACTATAAAGCCCTTCATATCCTTGGTGTCATTTTATTTTCGGTTATGTCGGGTAAGTCTAGCTGAGTACCTTCTCGTACTCAGGGTTTTATTCCCACTTGTTGCAGATGGGCAGATGTATTAAGGCTACTGTATCAACTGCCTTTATCCTGCGATGGGTGATGCTTAGGACCATGGGCATGGTCATTCCTTATGTCTCGTCTGATGCTTTTGTTGGAGATGATCATTAGCTGGCACTGTATTTGAACTCCGTGTGAGTGTGTGTGGTTTTGAACAAATGGCTTCCGCTACTTCTATTTGAACTCGTTTTGTAGTAACTATATTTAAACTCTGATGTATCTGAGATGCGAACTTTTATGTAATATGTGATGGTGACCGCTAAACTTATTACGATCTTGACTGGTATGTGAGTTGGTTTGAAATCCTTCGTGATTTCACGGACTATCGGGTTATACGGGCTTAAGTTTGCTAAATCGTCTGCTCTGGCGGATGATTTTCTTACTTAATTTCGTATAATTGGTTGGTTCTGTTACAGAGCCATGCAAATTATACAATTTTTTGTTACATGGATAAATTGTCAGGTTCATTTCTTGACTCGCGACATGTCCCACAGCATGAAAGTTCATGTTAGCGCACAGGCTGATTACCCTCACGTAGGTCAGGATCATCAATTTTAAGTGGTAACAACCGTAGCCTTGCACGAGATACAAACACATAGAGCTCTTTCTCAGGCAAACCCTGAAATTAATCATAATATAACAACTCAGTTGAGTCTTGAACTGAGAAAACAGGTTGTTATTCCCCACCTACATGCGATGCGAGGTTATGTAAGGTATTCAAGCTTCGTTCAATTCGCTCCTCAATACATGCGAGTCTCCTCTCAAGTTTTAACACAATGGTATGCATGATACGAACATCAACTTCTGCAAGCTTTGCAAAAGCGCGTAGCAACATGAAATAATCGGCATGTGCAACATAAACAAAGCAACCATTTAGCCGCCTCCTTCTATAACGAAGATAACCATCTGATTGCCTTGGTTTCCTAGGTGGCATATAATGAAATCCATGATCATGCATCTCTGACTTAAGCATTTGCATTGCATCATGCCCTGAAGATGCAGAAAAGCAACTTGCTTCAACAAAAGCCCCATCTCGGTAGCGCTTCTTCACTCCATTTGTAATTGTCATACAATGAGTTTGGGATTTTACACGACCTTTTGGATTCTCATCCTGTAATGCAACACCGCAGGTATTTAAAATCACAGTTGGGAAACAAAATTTGTGCAAGAACTAGAATGATGTTATTGTAATTAAACCTAACTGGCATCATGCCCGGAACAAAATTTCAAGGTTAAAGATCTTAACTGAATTTGTGCTGACAAACAAGTGCCACAAAATTTCTGCGAATAGAAGTCCCCACCCCCAGTCCCACAGGTTGTTTTGTCTGTTTTTTCAAACATGGAGATTAAATTTGCATTCTGTGGATCTTTCCAGGAAGTTGATAGCTAGATTGCCATGATAGAACCTAGTTGATGTGCTGCACTTATTAAGTTATTAATACAACTTACATGGTTACATAGAATTGTACCAGAAATCCAGAATATGATAAGGGAAAGCAATTAATCCATAATGGGACAACTTAAAAGTTACATATATAATATTTTACCCACCTCATGCAAAAGTAATATAGGTAACAACATTGTCAAGCAAAATGCAATACCTCTCTAGCTTTGTACATATCCCAAAAGATCTCTGTTAGATGCTTCTCTTCATCTGAACATGTAAACCCAGTAAAAATTACTTCCTTGCAGTATTTGAGATAAGAGTGGAGATCACTCGAGTAGTCTGCAAAATTAGAAAACTTCAAGTGAGTGTCCCACCATCAAGTACTCCCAGTCTAGCCACAAACATGTCAGTAAAGACCCAAGAATATGTCCAGTCAAACCATTATAACTTTATCCAAATACAGACTAGAATACAAAAATGCCAGTAAATTAGTCATAATAATATTTTCACTAAAATAAAACAATCCCATAATTCTCCATCAGTTTGCTCTGTTTGTGCTTGGAAGCAAACTAGATGCTAATGGTATTACGTTAAGGCATGACCAGAAGGCACATGAATATTTTGTTAAGTTATGAAAAACATGTGTTGCAGTCTTAGCTTTAACAGACGTGAAATATGCAAACAACCATTTGTACTTAATTTAGTACAGAAAGCTGAATATAAACTACCTACAGTCAGGATAAGCATGCCACAAGCTAAGAGGTGTACTACAAGATAAACATAATGTGGATACAAGGCAATGGCCATTAGAATTTACCATGTGCCACATTAATTATATCATAGGCAGCTGCAATAGCACACAATAATTCTCTCACAACAAACTCCTCGCTGTTACTGGCCTCATGCTTCCTGAAAGTTGGTGAATTTGCATTGATAAGATCCAATTGTGTTTCTTCCTTCCTCGCAAATCTTCTGCAAAGAAAGGTTACCCAGGTCATATGAGCTTAGATGAGTTAAGGAAAGGTAATCTATGTGGCAAACACACCTCCCATATCCCTTGACCATTGATGTTATACATAACTCGTAGAGACACAATTAGGATAGCCATCACACAAACCAGCGTAGGGATTCTAGAAGGATTACTGGACAACCATAGTTCTGCAGGCATTGCCCACTCATAAATTTGGCATGCATGGGGGAGGATTCTATCTATAGGCAGCGACAAGTCCTTCAAGCAACGTTGAGCAATTGCATAGAAGTTAACTGGAGGAAGATCCAAGCCTACTTTTTGTGCTATGGATCCAGCTGCAGCTTCCAGTTGCCATGCTCCAATAACTCGCACTGGCCTGAACAGCTGCCTTGCATCAAAAGGGCAGTCTTGCAAAGAGCTCCCAAGGAACGTGTCAACTTCAGTAAATGCAGCCAAATAAGGGACATTGCCCTCCATTGCCCACCTGTAAATGTCGCTTGGCATGATGGCTTCACGAGCAATATGACAGGGCAAGAAACAAATAGCCAATGTTGAGTAAAGCGGCAGCAGCATCCTCAATGAGTGCAAAAAGGCAAACTCCACCTTGCACCTGTCCTTTTGTTGTGGCAAGATATCATCGTCCCATTCATACTTCACCTCGTCAGGTTTCTTGATATCTGCAAACAAGAGATAGGTTCATGTCAAGTTTGTTCAGTTCATCCGATGGCAGTACCTAACAAGGGCGAGCATAAACGCTCACCTCCACCACCAGAACATTTCTCCTTCCCCGTGGCCTCATGGTCCGCAAGCGCCTGGCACACCCACGTTTCATCACACACCTTGGATGCAGCGACCCACCGCACCCAGACAGGGCCAGTGACAGCACACACAAGTGCAGCTACCCGGTGCTGCTCCACCAGCGCCTCCAGCTGCCGCTGCAGGATGACCTGGAGGCCCTGCACATAGCACAAGCGGACCTGCGCCGCCAAATCCTTGGGTTCCCCCCACACGCTGCCACTGGGCGCGAAGTCCCATGGCTTGCTCGGCTCCGCAAAGTCGTTGAACGCAGCAGCAGCCTGAGGGGTCCTTGTGTAAGATGCAGGGGTGCGGGTGCCAAGCTTGGGGGTGGGCTGAGTGGCGACGCGGCGGATGTAGATGTTGCCAGTGGTGGGGAAGTCATGGGGGTCAGCAGCAGTTGCCTGCATGGGGTACCGGGCAAAGCATCTACGGCATGTGAAGAAGCCGTCATCAGCATCGTCGGTGCTGTAGTTGTCCCCGTTGAGGCATTCCTGGCACACTAGATGGATGCTTCCACCACCGCCACCGTAGGGGTTTGGAGAGGTGCAGCTAGGGTCGTAATCCATATTGTCACCTAAAAAAGGTGCAGAAATTTACAGTTATTTTACCTGAAAAGGGTGCAGGTTTTACAGTTACAGACAAAGACATTCCATTTGCCAATGACAGATCTAAGAGAACAAGGAAACCAACACTTTTGACATAAAACTGATATTTGGTAAATCAAGGTTAGCTATCTTCCTTTTCAAGCTGGCCGTACATAGTCTACGGCACCACACGCATTCACTCCCATCCAACAACCCTAACCCGAGAGCAAAAGCTGACTACAATGAATTTCCATTTTGTTCAGAATATGAATTTATCATTCCGAAATAGGTGATTTGATCAGAAGCAGTAGTATGGTAAAAACATTCACTAACAGTAAGTATTCATCTGTAATAAGAATGAGCAACTAATGAGATGAATCGGATTCAACAAGTACCGACTGATAAAAGAAAAGTGTAGAACATTTTTTAAAGCCATAAAATGAACAGTGATTCTAGAAGAAGGCAAGGCACCAGAAGTGCCAGGGTTTAATACACGCCAAGGCAAGGAAGACTAAAGCCCCAAAGGATCATGAACCCAAGGCAGATTTAGGAGGCATCTTCCCTTTCATCACATAGCTAGGTGTAGAACAATAGACAAGCAACACAACTACATACACAATAAGAGAATTAGCAGGAAAGACCTGAGCTTAGCATGCCAGTCTAATCTGGCAGTGGGGCAAATTAAACAGGAAATGCACCAGCCAGGGAACAACCTGGAGGCAGTTATTAAAACCCAACTTGTAAAATTATGCATCTTCACTGAAATTCCATACTGTGTTTTACTTATGTGTTGAAATAATTTTAACAGCTATAGTATTATAGATATGAGCTTCCAATCCAGGTTAACAATCTTCAACCTCTCAATATTACTACTTCATTCACTTAATATTAACAGTTGTGATGAAGTGACAAATAAGTTCATCATACAAAAAGTAAGATCAGAAAAACAGTTTGTATGAATAATTGTGTGATAATATAGACCTAATTGAATGCCTGGAATAAAGGAACTTACGATGTAAATTACAGCACCAGCTTTCCAGGTGGAGTAGAGTGAAATAGAACAGCTTTCTTGAGCCTGATATGTGATTGATCAATATCAATAGCAGCACGCAGGTCTTCTGCTACATATGTACACATCTAAGATTAAGCAACACAGTCATTCACATGAATCACTGGTTCAAAACATCAAGAATAAATAAGATAAATATTAAGTTAAAAGGCAAGAGCAGAAATATCAATATTCATAATGACTGCCCATTTTATCCAACTTGTTTTGAGTTATGTGAGATGAAGGTTGGAGTTCAAAGCATGTTTTTACAGATGAGATGAAGGCATTTTCACTGTATCACAATGTTGAGAAAAGGCAGTTAGCAGCTAAGTGATGGCATTTTCACTGCAGTTACCTTTACCTTCTCTACTGTATTTCATTAGCAAATAGGCTCAATACTTGTCCGAAACTGACAAGGGTGGAGTATTAGATGTACATCTAGATGTTCCATCTAGCCTGAATTGAAATTGAATAGCTCAAATAATATAGCACCTGGCAATATGCATATTGAGCCTCCTTAATCCTTAGTCCTCCGATTTCCCAGTGAGATTGTTGTGCAATTGTTAAGTAAACAGATCAACCTAGCACTTCATTTTTTTTTACTTATGCAACTGGGTCAAAGAGACCTACTTACTCAAGCAAACATTGTTGCCCGAAAACCTGAAAAAAAACATACCCTGCCCAAAGTGGGAATAGATGTAGGATGCTCTTGTGGTCCAGGCTTTTGTACCTATTTATCAATAGGGCTGCACACCACAAATATTTTGTTTACATTTTCACGCATCAGAAGCAAATAAGGTTACATGGAACATCTGAAGTTTTCAACCTCCTCCAACTATTGTAGGCCATATTAACTTGGACAAGGTATAATGATATATGATATATCATGCCTTTTCTTATATAAACTGATTCTGAAAAAAGAACATATGCATGTCTTTCTTGCAGGCACATTTAGAAAGGATAAACATTCGTACTCAAAATATTATCAAAAAATACCAAGAAGTTTGAGAGATATGGAAAGAAAAGTCTGAACACAGCTCATTCACTCCAACGAGGGCGCGGCAAAGCCGCGCCTGTGTTTCTAGTTGTGAGAGTACGATTAGAGTAGTGCCAATGTTACCAAATCACCTAGTCGAGCCTACTGGTAGGACCGAACAGACGACTAATCGACTAATGGCGATGTTTTGTCGACCAGCACGATAGTCGAACCTAGCCGGCAGTTTAGCCGTCCTGCCTTGCCCTGAGCAAGCCACTGTGAGGAGAACAGAGCAATAAGATGGAGGGAGACTGCAAGAGCGAGGGGGTACACACCGTCGGAGGAGGAACTCATCTGAGAGTTGGAGCCGGTGGATGCGGAAGGGAGACGGGAAGGGAGCCGCCGAGACGAAAGTATTTGAATCTCGCGGCGCTTGAGCAACGGCGCCCAGCAGAGGCATGGACGGGACTTGTGGGCAGGGGCGCGGGCGGCGGCGGTAGGGAAACGGACGGCGGAGGGCGGACGCGCGACAACGCGAGCTCGAGTCTGGCGCCTGCCGTCTCCGTCTGGCACCAAATTCGGCAAGTCGGCGCAAAACGTCTGAATGAACTCTTCAACGTAATAATGCCTAATTAATGGGGTCAGATTGCCAGCCCAACGTAGTAATGATAATCAATTAGGTGTTATTTCTATCATTAGTAAACTGCTAATGGCATTTCCTGTGTAATTAGGGGGGTGTTGATCAAGGGACTAAAGTTTATCACTGTCATATTAGACATTCTGATGTTAATTAGGAGGACTAAATATTAATTAAATAATTATAAAATTAATTACACAGATGAAGTCTAATTTACTAAACGGATCTATTAAGCTTAATTAATTATCATTAGCACATGTTTAAAATTTAAATCATGAACTAATTAGACTTAATAAATTCGTCTCGTAAAATTAGTCTCAATCTATGCAATTCATTTTATAATTAGTCTATATTTAATACTTTAAATTAGTGTCAAATATCTCATATGACAGGGACTAAACTTTAGTTAGGGGTATCAAACACCTCTTAGTAGATATATGTCTTTTTGTTCTTTTTCTCTCTGACATGTCACATAGGGCTTGTATATACGTACACTGTACAGACAATTATTTGTATCATTTGCTTCGCCTTGCTCTTTAGTCCTAATACATTATTGGCACTTTGCTCTGCCGGTGGTTAATCGGCCACAAGATGAGGCACGGGTGTTCTTCACATTGATCGAAGAATGAGTAACATGCAAGAAAACCAAAGACGATGGCAAGATGATGATGGAGGATACGACCGTGGCTCATGGAATCCGACGGCAAGATGCTCAATTGGCCACTTGATCATACGCCGAGCACACGAGCAAGAATGGTGGAGATGTTTGAGGCTTTTATCCGTGTGCTATTATAAAAGTTGGTAATTATCTATAAGTTATTAAAAAAGTTGAGTTCTTATATGTGCCACTGTTGTGAATTCTTTTGCTTTCCACGTCACTTTCGTCATATTTGGCTCTAACAGTGTCATATCGCGGTTGTGAAAAGTCCAAAATACCCCAGGTCGGAATATGTAATTAATTTGTTGGGCATCTTAATGACCTCAAATGAAAAAAACTCAAAACTAGAAAGTTGTAGATCTCGACAATATCTATTTTTTTTATAAAAATTATCATCATTTAATTCTGTTCAAAAAAAATATGATTTGATATTATTAATGTCTTAGAAAAATCATATTTTTTTTTGTACGGAATCAAATGAAGATAGTTTTTATAAAAAATATTGTAGATCCCGACGAGATTTATAACTTTTTAGTTTTGAGTTTTTTCATTTGAAATCATTAAGATGCTAAAAAAATTAATTGCATATTGAGACATATGGGCATTTTCGACTTTTCACACCTATAGTTTGACATCATTAGAGACAAATCTGACAGAAGTGGTGTGGAAGATAAAAGAGTTCATAGCAGTGGCACCTATGAGAACTCAATTTTTTTTAATAACTTAGAGGTAATTACTCACTTTTATAATTGCAAACAAGTAAAAGCCTCGAGATGTTCTGGCCCTCGTTGTCCTATCTCACTGCCACCTCGCCGGCATCGGCTATCTGAAGGTGAGACAGTTCTCATCACAGGAACGTTCTTCACAGCCCGATCGGCTGGGGCTGGCTGGCCAGCCTCCTCACATGGATACTATTTACATAAATCAACGAGCAATATTTCTCTCTCAAATAAACGAAACACAAACGATATGAACCAGCTAAGATGGAGAGAAAGATACCATCAATCACGACAAGAAACCATCAACTCACAAGTCACAAGGCTGCTACAGTAGTAGCCTTTACTGAGGCAAACCATTTGTTTCTGCTTTGTCCGTGTGGTCGTTTCGGCGCGGCCCCGGGATCGCGTACCGGTACCAGCAGCACCCGCCCTCCCCGTGCGGCCGTGCCCCTCCCAGCTGTGTGCTCTCTTATCCGCGCCGCGTCCTCCCCGTCCCCTTCCACTCCTCAGAAACCATCACTAAACCCTCACCGGCCACCCATGGCGATGGCCGGCGCCGCCGCCGCGGGTCGCTGCCTCCTCCTCTCCCGACCGTCCCCTTTCCGGCTCCGCCTCCTCCGCGCCGCCCTCTCCACCGCCGCCCCCACCCTCGGCCCCACCTCCACTCCCGCTCCCCCTCCGCGGCACGAGCTCCTCCTCGAGCGCCTCCGCCTCCGCCACCTCAAGGACGCCTCGTCCCCTGGCGTCCCGAGGCCCGCCTCGAGGACCGCGGAGCGGAGCTCGCAGCAGGGGAAGGGGAAGAGGGTCGAGGCCGCCGAGAGCTTCGAGGAGCTCGGCCTCGGGGAGGAGGTGATGGCCGCGCTCGGGGAGATGGGCATCTCCAAGCCCACGGAGATCCAGTGCGTTGGCGTGCCTGCGGTGCTGGCCGGCACCAGCGTCGTGCTCGGCTCCCACACTGGCTCCGGGAAGACGCTCGCCTACTTGCTCCCTCTTGTTCAGGTGCTTCCTTCTTTTTCAGTATGGTGGTATGCAGTGTGTAACTGTGTACATTGTATAATAACTGTGGAAGAAAGATTAAATTGCTCTGCATTACTTGTTATCGAAGTAGATTTGTTTCCATTAAAAGGGAAGACAATTCACTTGATGCATTAGGAAGGACCGTTTATTTGGATAGAGATGTCTGCTCCATTAGTTCCACGAAATTGGTAGAAGTGCCTTGTTTTGAGCTCAACGATTTCCTGATGACTGCTTGCTAATATACTGTATCGCCTAGGCTATTGTAGGGAAACAGTGTATAACCCATGTGAGTCATCTTGTTTAATCCACTCGCTGCTTTTACAATCGATATGAAGAAGTTTCCAATAACAGGCTTGGTTACAGCATGAATGCAACCTGATAGTGATTGGAGTTAAAAATAACAACAACAACAACAACAACAACAAAGCCTTTTAGTCCCAAACAAGTTGGGGTAGGCTAGAGTTGAAACCCAGCAGAAACAATCAAGGTTCAGGCACGTGAATAGTTGTTTTCCAAGCACTCCTGTCTAAGGCTAAGTCTTTGCGCATATTCCATCCTTTCAAGTCTCCTTTTATTGCCTCTACCCAAGTCAACTTCGGTCTTCCTTTGCCTCTCTTCACGTTACTATCCTGGCTTAGGATTCCACTACGCACCGGTGCCTCTAGAGGTCTCTGTTGAACATGTCCAAACCATCTCAACCGGTGTTGGACAAGCTTTTCTTCAATTGGTGCTACCCCTAATCTATCATGTATATCATCGTTCCGAACTCGATCCCTTCTTGTATGACCGCAAATCCAACGCAACATACGTATTTCCGCGATACTTATCTGTCGAACATGTCGTCTTTTCGTAGGCCAACATTCTGCGCCATACAACATAGCAGGTCTAATCGCCGTCCTATAAAACTTGCCTTTTATCTTCTGTGGTACCCTTTTGTCACATAGGACACCAGATGCTTGGCGCTACTTCATCCACTCTGCTTTGATTCTATGGCTAACATCTTCATCAATATCCCCGTCTCTCTGTAGCATTGATCCTAAATATCGAAAGGTATCCTTCCTAGGCACTACTTGACATTCCAAACTAATATCTTCCTCCCGAGTAGTAGTGCCGAAGTCACATCTCATATACTCAGTTTTAGTAAACATGTAACAAAATAGGAATTTTCTCTGTTGGTTATGCCTGTTAATCAGGATATACATATAACAAAATGGATGGATTAGTAAACATGTCTCAACGTTTATTTTATAGCTACTTCGGCGTGATGAAGCAATGCTGGGGATGTCAATGAAGCCAAGGCGGCCAAGAGCAGTAGTACTCTGTCCCACTAGGGAGCTAACTGAGCAGGTCGGCCATGGTTTCGAATTATTTTGGAACAATGATGTTACCTGGGTAACTGAGTTATAGTAGCATTAATTCATGCAAATTGATCAAATTACAGGTTTATCGAGTTGCAAAGTCCATCAGCCATCATGCACGTTTTCGGTCAACGATGGTTAGTGGAGGCACCCGTCTAAGACCCCAGGAAGATTCTTTGAACATGCCCGTTGACATGGTTGTTGGTACTCCTGGAAGGATTCTTGATCATACCAAGGATGGTAACATGGTTTATGGTGATATTAAGTATCTGGTATGTTATTAAGTTTGTGCTTATATTTACTATTTTGTAACATGTTCACTATTATCATAATCGTCTCATTTTGATTTTCTTGTTCCGCATTTGAAGGTTCTGGATGAGGCAGATACAATGTTTGATCAAGGCTTTGGACCAGACATACGGAAGTTCCTTGCTCCATTGAAGAATCGTGCTACAAAGCCTGGTGATCAAGGTTTCCAAACAGTATTAGTCACTGCTACTATGACAAAGGTTTTATGATCATCAAACATCCTTCCCTTGAAATCTATCTGATCCTCCGATTTTGATTCATATATGCATACTTGGTTAGGACAAATTGCTAATTTTATTAAACTGTTATGTATGGGTGCTCCTTTAAAGTGTCTTGCTTGTTGCATCAATTAGCATTCAAGTACAAAGAAATCTCCAGTCTTTTTTAAATCTTCTGATCTCTTCAGTTTGTAGTACTAATACTTCAGATATGTATATCTTGTTTTATTATTGTTTTTTGTGTATTTTGACCCTTTCTTCCTACTCTTTTACTGAAGGCTGTGCAAAAATTGATTGATGAGGAATTTGAAGGTATTGTCCATTTGCGGACATCATCATTTCAAAAGAGAGTTTCAACAGCACGGCATGACTTTATCAAACTTTCTGGAGCAGAAAACAAACTTGAGGCTCTTCTGCAGGTTGTGGAAACTCTTATTTCTCCTTTCCTCATGTGCACATATATCTGTCTTTCCATACACTCTAGTCTAGAACTTGACAATTTGTAACAAAAAACCTCAAAACTGGTTTTATATATGCATTCTCCACTTATTGTTTGCTTGCCACAGCCATTAATGAAGTTGTATTTTGTCTTATGTGGATTTCAATATTGAATGTGCATAGTCGGAAGCTCGGAGCCAAAGGGGAGAATTGCAATATGCATCTGTTCTAGAATATCTAATTGTGACATAACAAAGAACTTTATTTCATATAGGTTCTTGAGCCAAGCTTGGCAAAGGGAAACAAAGTTATGGTGTTCTGTAATACTTTAAATTCAAGTCGTGCAGTGGACCATTTTCTAACTGAAAATCAGATATCCACTGTTAACTATCATGGAGAGGTTCCAGCTGAAGAGAGGTTTGTTATATTTTTTTACTCTCTTCTGTCTTTGTATGTATTATATGATATATGACTTCCTTATTTATGAGATCCGATAATTATATGTAGAGTTGAGAACCTGAACAAGTTCCGTAATGAAGAGGGGGATTGCCCAACATTAGTATGCACTGATCTGGCAGCTAGAGGCCTGGACCTGGATGTTGACCATGTCATTATGTTTGACTTCCCATCGAATTCAGTATGTTGCACTGCCTGTATGGTCTTTCTGTTTGCATTTGCTCCTATCGCAATGATTTTTATGCAGTCTTTGTGGTGGTTCTTGTGCTTTTAGATTGATTACCTTCACAGAACCGGAAGAACTGCACGCATGGGAGCCAAAGGTATAAACAATTCTTAGCTGTAACTGAACATATGTACTTGCCCTTTATTGTTACCTTGCTAATCTTGTTACATTCTGTGCATATTATCTCTTATATTTTATCAGGATCTCATTGCAAACCAGAAACTAGCCTCCATCATTGGATATAGGCTACCATCTGTCCATCTCATTATCTTAATCACAGAGAGACCTTGCTGTTCTTTCATTAACAGGAACACAATAGTAAACTGAACAGGATTACACTTCGATACCTTAGAAAAGGGATAGGATAGAGGGAATTTGAATCTTTGGCTTTTCTGAAACAAAACGTTATGTGATTTTGTGTCAAGAAGTGAGATGGGTTACCAAGGACATGAATATAGGTTTGCCATTTGTGTAGATGCACAAACAGTAGTCTGTACCACGGTGATCTTCGGACAGGCAGCAGTTATAGATTTGCATGTTTCCTATGTGTAATCACGCATTCTTATGGTCATCCCTAATGCAGGGAAAGTTACAAGCATTGTGGCTAAGAAGGATGTAGCTTTAGCTACACGGATTGAAGAGGCCATGAAGAAAAATGAGAGCTTGGAAGCTCTCACAACTAACAATGTCAGAAGGGCTGCCAGCCCGCAGAGTGCGAGCACCAAAGGGAGGCCCTCAAGGTTGGTTAAGACTTCAAATGCTCTTAAAGTTGTCAATCAGAAGGGTAGAAGGGGGGTTGCGCTATCTAGCAAGTCATCCCGGACTCCCAAGGATACAACTTCAACCCGAAGGCGCTCACCGCCGAAGAGCCAGGCAAAGACAACAAAATCGGCAGCACCTCAGAAAGCCAAGCTGGTGAAACCTTCTCAGAGCAGCACAAAGGTCTCGAAGAGCAAAGCAAAACCCGAGGGCCGAAAATCAAAGAGTGATGCTCTGAACAAGTTGGGAACTAAGCTAAGTGTGGTCGGATTTAGAGGGCGCAGCTCAGGCAAATCAGCGCAATCTTCATAAGACTTCGGTGTTTTCTTTCCTTTAGCTGAAAAGGTTCTTGTTGCTTTTAGATAGTGCAGCCTGTAAATACCTGTTTTTTTTCATATATTTTTTCTTTGCGGGCTTATAAGTGAAAGAGTACAATCTGAGATATGAACACAGCGCATCTATGTAATATTGTATTCAGCGGAATGTTGGAACAAATACCTCTCATTATCTGTCGAGTGTCCGTATGCTCTTGTTTTGTTTGAAAAATCTTGGAACACTTCGTCTGAACTGAATGTTTTACACTTTGTGGCAAATTTCAATTGAGTCAACAAATTTTGTTACAAGACAAGAAATGCTGATCAGATCTCACGTTCACGTCTATCTATACAGAGAAGAATGTGGAACTTTCCCGAGCAACGGAGCGGAAACGTTGAGCGCTCGAAAATATCTGTTCGGAACAGATAGGACCAACAGGCACGTGGCAGTTGCCACAACTAACTGACATGTGGGCCTAGAAAACCCCACTGTCTCTGGAGAAAGACCATCCAAAGCACAGAAACTCTATTTTATTCTGGACTCTTCCGGAGTCCCGACCATCGCACTGAGCCACGGACGCCTACGCCTCGCCGCGCGCCTGCACCCCGCAACACTCCACTACCTTTCAGAACCTTCCGTCGCCTTCCAGAAGCCCACCCCTCCGCACCAGTATAAACCGCCCCTCCCGCCTCGTCACTCCCCACACCAAGAACAAGAATCACACAAACAATCCAAGAAACCAACACAGCAACAAGCAGAGCGATCCGAGATCCGCCAGCGCCCAGCGGCAGCGAGAGCGAGAGCGAGAGCGAGAGATGGACGCGAGGATGTTCGGTCTCGAGACCCCCCTGATGGTGGCACTGCAGCACCTGCTGGACGTGCCCGACGGCGACGCCGGCGCGGCGGGCGGCGACAAGGCGGGCTCCGGCGCGGCGGGCGGGGCCACGCGCACCTACGTGCGCGACGCGCGCGCCATGGCGGCCACCCCGGCCGACGTCAAGGAGCTGCCCGGCGCGTACGCGTTCGTGGTGGACATGCCGGGGCTGGGCACGGGCGACATCAAGGTGCAGGTGGAGGACGAGCGGGTGCTGGTGATCAGCGGCGAGCGGCGCCGGGAGGAGCGCGAGGACGCTAAGTACCTGCGCATGGAGCGGCGGATGGGCAAGTTCATGCGCAAGTTCGTGCTGCCGGACAACGCCGACATGGACAAGATCTCGGCGGTGTGCAGGGACGGCGTGCTCACGGTGACTGTCGAGAAGCTGCCCCCGCCCGAGCCCAAGAAGCCCAAGAACATCGAGGTCAAGGTTGCCTGAGAGAATGAATGAGGATGGGTCTGGAGCGAAATAAAGAGAGACAGAAAGTTGATGAAGGTTGTCTGCGAGGCCGTAACACGAGCGGTGGTGATGTGCGCCCTGGCATGAGCAGTACTATAGTAGTAGTGGAGTTGTGTTCATGAATCATGAGTGTTGCGTTTTCTGTGATGTGCTCGGTCGGTTTGTGGTTTTGTTCTACAAATTGCAAAAGCCGATGTGAGTATGTGACGATGCTTTCTGAATAATTTAGTCTTATTAAATCTATGTCTGTATTCCCTCCGTCCGTTTTAGCAGATTCATTCTTAAATTTGCAGATTCATTCTTAAATTTTTATAAGATGGGGGGAGTATTGTTCATCCCTTACTTTGATTTCTGGTAATATTTTGGATAAATTATAAAAAAAGTAAAGTATACCATTAGTTTTTTTTTTTTTTTTTTTTACCATAGTGCCATTCCAGTCTCTAAACTTACAAAACGGTCATCCAGTTACCTAAACAATGTTTGGGTCTCATTTTAGTCATGCCGGTTCTCCATCCGGTCCTCAAACTTGTCTACCTATCTTATTTTGGTCCGGAACTATCAAAACACTTCTACTCTCTCTCCGGTGACCAGAGGCCGGCACGAAGCTGCTGCCGCAGCCCGTCGCCGCTGAGCTCCCTCCCTCTCTACTCTCCCGAGCCAACGACTCAACCCGCCCTCATGGGCTCATGGCGAACCCATCGTCATTGTTGTTGAGTAGGAAACTAACGCATCCATCGTCGGCAGCATCATCGCGTTGGCTCTGCCTCCGGCAGCGCTCCAGCTTCGCTGCTCCTCGCCTCCGCCTTGCACTCGGGCCACCATCCCTGTACACACTCAAACAAGTTCCTCAGCATCTTGTCCATACGCAACAGCAACACAGAGTCACAGACACAGTCACAGTCACACCCTCGCTGACCCCGACGTGGACAAGGTGGTGTGCCAGCTCGCGCGCGTCCGCATCATGGCGAGGCGCGTCAGCACCTCGGCGGCTCGGCGCCGAGACGCCGCAGGCCACCGATCAACTGCAGCGAGCGTTGCAAGGCCTTTAATTTGCGCACACGGGGGCCACGAACGTGACGACAGAGAAATCGATGATCTTGTCAAGCAGGACGCGGGCGGTGCGTCGGGTCACGTCGTCGCGGCGGGGTGACGAATCGACCGAGTACCTGCCGCTGCAGACCTCGATATCGTCGTTGTCCGACGACTCGTCGTCCATGTCAGATCCCGAGGCGGCGCTGCCGTCGTCACTGCGCAGCGAGGAGCGTGACAGCGGCACCGTCGCGCAGCGTGGCATATGGCCGCTCTGAAACTTCTCCGGCGTCGGCATGCCCGGCCCGCCGCGGCCGGCCGCACCGCGCACGGCACGGAGCGCGTCCATCCGGTCGTGGCTATGCAGCGCTGTTCCTCTCTGCCCTGCAGATGCATTCCACCAACAAACAAAGCTAGGAACAGAAAACACGCATCAGGGGAATGGTAGCCGAATCGTGTAGGGGGAAGCAAGGAGAGGAGGACGACGATGACGGTGGCGGCGCATGTCGCGCGAGGGCTGCGGCAACTTGTGGCACACAGGCACAGCTCGTGAGGGTTGCAGCCGTGGCGGTGTGCCTCCCCTAGCCGCGCCATCCCTGGGAGAGATGAGCTTGAGAGAGAGGAGAGATGGAGGTCACGGGATAGAGATGAGCGAGGAGGGAGACGAAGCTGATTCGTGGCCCCCACATGTCAGGCATATGGGTAACGGGTTTAAACCCGTTTGGACTGAATCTGAGACCCGAACTAAGGTTTAGGTACCTAGACAACCGTTTTATAAGTTTAGGAACCGAGATGACATAGCAACACAAGTTTAGGTACTGGTAATGAACTTTACTCTTATAAAAAAATAGCACCATTAACTTTTTAAAAATTTGAATGAATTTATATAAAAATATACTAACATTTATTATGTATAATAAGTAAACATGGAGTACTATTTTTTCTATTCTTAGTCAAAATTAAAAAAAAAGTTTAAAAATGTTGCGAGAAGTGAGATGTTTTTTCAAAATAAATGCACATCTAGTATTTTTTAAATATTTTATTTATGAGTTGTGTAATAAGTGAACATGGAGTAACTGGATTTTTATAATAAACTTATTTATTTAGTAATATAAATATTGATATTATTTTATATATTCTTAATCTAATTAAAAAAAGAATTTACCCATCCAGATGTGTTCTCCCCTCCATTTCAAAATAAATACTAAAATAAATACTACACATCTAGCATTTAAAATTTGTCGATATGAGAAATTCTAGACTTCTATTAGGTTTTAGCACTCTCTATTTTCAAGGTGCAATAATTATATGTCTCAACACTTTTGATAGAAGGTACTATATGTAATTTTCTAGTGGTACTGGTCATCTTACTCAATATGTTAAGGCGGAGAGAGAGTATTTTTCATGATATATGCCCCTTTTTCCCAAAATAAATACTGTCCTCATCCTGGGACGTAGATGAGAAGATCGATGCTATTATGAAATTATATGTATATATATAACCTTATCAAAAGTATATCAATATGCAGTGATTCATTTTGGAAATGAAAAAAATAGTAATAGCATTTAGATGATCCACAATCTAAAGCTACTTTTATTATAAACAAATTTTGAATGTAAGAAGTATTTTTTTTAAACTCGGAAGTATATTTGTTTTGGTATAAAGGAAGTATATTTTTACTTTTATAGGAGATGTGGAATACTCCCTCCGTCCTAAAAAGAAGGACGTTATGGGATACGTGCGGGTCAAACTTTCTCAGTTTTGATTAAATTTGTAGAAAATATGTGTAATATTTATATCTCAAAATAAGTTTATTATGAAAATATATTCAACGATATTAATTTTATATTATAATTATTAATATTTTTTATATATAATTAGTTAAAGTTAAAAAAATTAATTTTTCGGGAAGCGACAACTACTTATATTTTTGAGACAGAGGAGTCGGAGAGTTCGAACTGTAGATAGAAACTCTATTATATTCTAGATCTCTCCAGCGTCACACCCGTCACCCGCTTCAAGCCTTCAACGCCGCGCCGCGCGCACGGCGGGCCCCTGTCTGCCCCCCTTCAGAACCTTCCATCAACTTCCAGACTCCACCCCCCTCGCACAGTCGCACTGCCACTGCCCTATAAAGCCATCCCTGTCCCCAGCTCCTGGAATCACACAAGAGCAAGAGCCAAGAGCGACTCGCGGATCAGGATTCCAAAAGCACCCAGCGATCGAGAGACCGGGGTCAAGACCGGAAGCGGCGAGATGGACGGGAGGATGTTCGGGCTGGAGACTCCCCTGATGGTGGCGCTGCAGCACCTGCTGGACGTGCCCGACGGCGACGCCGGCGCGGCGGGCGGCGACAAGGCGGGCTCCGGCGCGGCGGGCGGGGCCACGCGCACCTACGTCCGCGACGCGCGCGCCATGGCGGCCACCCCGGCCGACGTCAAGGAGCTGCCCGGCGCGTACGCGTTCGTGGTGGACATGCCGGGGCTGGGCACGGGCGACATCAAGGTGCAGGTGGAGGACGAGCGGGTGCTGGTGATCAGCGGCGAGCGGCGCCGGGAGGAGCGCGAGGACGCCAAGTACCTGCGCATGGAGCGGCGGATGGGCAAGTTCATGCGCAAGTTCGTGCTGCCGGAGAACGCCGACATGGACAAGATCTCGGCGGTGTGCAGGGACGGCGTGCTCACGGTCACCGTCGAGAAGCTGCCCCCGCCCGAGCCCAAGAAGCCCAAGACCATCGAGGTCAAGGTCGCCTGAGCGGACCGCCGTCGACCGAAGTTTGGAATATGTCGGAGCAGTGCCAGTGAGCTGAGAACCTGCGCGTTTCTGAATGTGGTGAGGAAGAGGAATAATCCGTTGCACTGGTAGCAAGTAGTAGCTGTAGTAGTGTGCTTCTGAAGTTGTGTGTGTTTGCTTCCTTCGGTCGCGGTGTCTGTCTCCCAATCCTATCCGATGTATCTAGTTCTTTTGTGATGCAAAAGAGAATGTCCTGATACTTTCTGAAATAAATAAATCCCTGTTCACCTACCTATCTCTTATCTTCTCTGCTAAGATCGTGTCGCGATGAGTTTATAAGCAAATATTTAATTTTTTTTCGCGACGAACACATTCTTCATTAACAGGAAGACATGACACGTTCTTCATTAACAGGAAGACATGATGTTATGCTACTCTCAAAAAAAAAAAAAATGCATGTTATGCCACGTTATCCTCACAAGACACGAAATCCCAATGAAGTTCAAATTCAGGCTATTACCAAGAACAAGAACAAAGTTTATAAGCAAATATTTTAGGGCAGAGCAGGGAAGTGCAAGCAATATGAGCCAATGAATCCAGGAAGTTGCATTCAGATCTCCGTGAGGCATTACTGCAATGGCTACTAATTTGACAGGGGAATTGCACAGCACAGGTCACAGATCTACTAGCTGAATCTAGGAGTCGGAGGCAAACGCTGGCGCTGGGCAGCCACACAGTTGGGTTCATGCTCTCCGGGTCAGAAACCATCAGAGGTCTATGTCGGACACTGCCTGCGCTATCACCCAGCATATAAATCCCTTTCTGATATCTTGTGAAGCACATTTGTCGACATGTATGGCGACACACATCCGCGGACCTGGATCGGAAGAGGATGAAATTTGTTAAAGAAAAAAAGCAGAGTATTGCAAGGGCTGAGAAGGCTTTGCGTCTAAAACAAGCCTATGTCTTTCGACTACAAGTCTACAACTATGCGACAATGAATTTATCGCTTGAGAAGCCTCCTAACATTTCTATGTCTTTCAACTACAAGTCTACAACTATGCGACAATGAATTTATCGCTTGAGAAGCCTCCTAACATTTCAAACAAATTTTATGTTATTATCTGATTACAGCTTTCTCAATAAGCAATATGTCTATTAAAACACATGCAGGCCACCCATTAGCTATACTATCCAATGAGTGAACGCTATAATATGCATTAGCTACTAACAGCCTGCTCGCTGCAGATTATCGGGTTGCGGCTGCGGCGGTTTGTAGCTACAGTAGTTACTAGTTGTTTCCTTGCAGCTGCAGCCAATTGCCAGAATGGGGGGAAAACATGTTACCTGCAAAAGAGTAGTAGGTATCTCAATGAGACCCTGTTGCAAAAGATCTACGCTTTGCAATTGCTGGAGAGGGACAGGAGTTATTAGATATAACAGGCCTTTTTGAACGTCAACACCCCTTACGATGCCTGCACAAGTACATAACATTGTTATTATTTGCGCACACAGTTCCACACAGATATCAGATAATGCATTATGGGCTGCTGAAACCGCATTATTCAGAATAAACCACACTTTGTTCACGACCTGCATGCTCTATCGAGATGAACTTTCTCCAGCTGCAAATTGGTTGGGGCCAGGGCCCGATACTAGTTACAAAACAATTAAGAGTCCCACTCTAAAATGAGCTAGGTAGCCAATCAAATCCAAGATGCTTTTGCAGTGGAACTAATAAAACAAAAACTTAAAAAGACAGTTGACTGAAATATTACCTAGCCCAACACAATAAGGCACTGATCTGGTTCCCTCGGATGCATTAGAAACTGCCAAACCAACTATGGTTGCGTTCAGACTACGCCATATCTCACCAGCAGGTACCTGGGCAAAGAGTAACCATGTTGATGTTCAGGACTTCCACTAACTGTGGAAATACAAGCCAAACTGCTACCACATTTTCTGATTTACTATACAATCACAGAGAACTCTAGGGTAAACTTTCAGCATTCAAACATTCATGATGTTGAGACTGTTCGGCTGATGGTTTCTGCGGTTGATAAGCCGGCTGATGCTGTTTTGTTGTGAGAGAAAAACATTGTCCCATGGCTGATAAGCCAGGATGATAAGTTCAAGGATTGCACATCTAATCTTTGTCAATGACTAAACTAATAATACATAAAACTTAAGGTAAGAGATTATGTAACAGCAAGTTTAGAATACTATATAAGGGATACTATTTATGTAATAGCATCTCTGTCTATAATCATTTGTTTGAAACTTGGTTTATAAATTTATAAGAATTATCCACGGAATTTTCAGTGCCCCACCCATGAGTAAATATTTCATAGTAGCCTTCAGGTGCCTTAATCCTGGGCATTTCATCATAGGAATGGAAGGCAACAGACTAAACATGTCATTTCACTCAATGTCCGAACTCTGAAAGATGTGGATAACAGATATAGAAGCAATGGGAAGACAACTTACCTCGCAATGAAGATGCACAACTGTAACATCTGAAAATAGCACTTGATAAGGTGGAAGTGAAGCTAGTGCATGAGCAAGCTCCTTATTAGTTGATAGAGATATGTTGCTTGGAAAACATTGCTTCAAGTACTCCACAAGTCGGCGTTCACGCATGCCACCTGAATCTTTCTGAATTAACAACCTTGGCAATAGAGATGATGTTAGCTTTTGCTTCAATTAGAAGCTCCTGTAAGCACTCTTTTGGCAAAATAAATAAATAAATAAACTAATCAACTGCAGCCTATGAGCAAGCTGATGCCTCCTAATGGTATGGAACAGAGTATTGAGTTCACAAAATGATTCTCATTGGAACAAGATACTTGCAGGTGCGAAGTTGTAAGCAGATGGCAACACAAATGTGACTAGAAAACAATCATCCTGATCACCAAAGCCGCACAAGAATTCAGACAAAAGGTTGGCATTCTTTCAGTCCTATATAGATAGAGTCAAAACATGGTATAAGGGAAACTGATAGCTAAATATGGAATGCATTATCCAGTCAACCCTGGTTGAGAACATGTAAAATTCCCCAATGCAAGTATCTTTGAATGGTGCAGATACAGGTCTGAGTACAACTAGAGATAAATGGCTTAATGTTCTTAGGTATGAGCCTGCATATATATTTTCCAAGTAAGAGGACAACTATATCAGTTTCTTAATTTCTAACTGAAAAAAGTTACTTACGATCTATTCGAGGCATCATGGAATGCAGCATCGATGATAATCATCTTAGGTCCTGTTTGCCCACCATCTAGCCAAAACACTCCATCAGGGAGATTCTTGCTCTGCATTGTGATGCGTATCTGAACAACTATTGTGGGGCAGATATACCTTAGCATCTCTACAAGCATATCAAAACCAGCACCTGCATTAAATAAAAATACAAAAAGAAAACCTAAGATTTTCACTGAAACAAGTATGTGGTATAAGACAAAGCAAATCAACTCTGGAATGACTAACAGATACCTTTTACCCATCCAGGAGTATTGACAATTAGTGGCAGCATTTCATTCTTATCGCATCGATATTTTCCAACAAAGTAGTCATACAAATGGAATAGGCAATTAAGATATGCTTCTGGATCTCTTTTCGAAGAAATGTCACCAAAGAAGTAGCACCTGATTGAATTTGTAAATGGCATTAGTGAAAGCCAAGCAGGGATGACAAAAGTTTGGAAATATTTGCTCTGGCAAAAACAAAAAAGTTACATGGTCACTAACACAGTACCACAACTATTTCAGTAATCAAAACGAAGAAATCCCATAATAAAAATTTTCACAAATTCCTGAAGTGAAGAAAGCAAGTGAAACTACCACACTACACTACAAGCTAATCACAATTTAATACTGTACACAAATATCAAATGAGAGGAGAAATTTCACACCTTTCAGCTTCCTGTAGTGTTGGGTTCAGCAAATCTGCACAAAAGCCAAAAATCATCTTGTCAGTGACGAATGGACCAAAGATAACTGCCGCATTTGAAAAAACACCAGCACTGACACCCAATCCGGCACACGCGTATGTACTAACCTGCGATAGGTTCGTCAACGACAGTGAATGAGAGGCACCCCGGCGGCCCAAACTCCGGCTGCCCAACGTCGGTGTCCAGATAACCAACCTTACCATGCCTGCAAAGCACCACGACACCATCAGTTAAGAGGACCACCAGCATCGCCAACGGGGTCGTCACTCGTCAGGGCTAGGGGGTTTGGGGGGTTTGACTCTGTGGTGGTGGCTTGCCTGGGGAGCAGCGCGTTGAGGAGGACGCGGGAGAAGGTGGACTTGCCGCTGTTCTTGGGCCCGCACACGACCACCACCGGGGGCGTGGGGTGGGAGGAGACGGTCGATACAGCGGAGGACCAGTACGGCGGGACTACCGCCTCAGTGCGGGGCGCCGGGGAAGACGACCGCGGCGGTGTCCTCGTCGGCGTCGTGCGGGCGCCGGCCATGTCCCGATGCCTTCGCCGTGGTTCGCAGAGGGTAGCAGAGCGCAGCGCGGCGCGAGGCAAGTTACTCCTGCCTCCTCCGGCCCGGCAGCAATCTGGTCCGTTCAGTTCAGGATCGGACGGCGTCACGGCTTGCTACCCGGGCCCCTGCTCTTTTTGTGCTTTGAGCATGTACGGCCCAGTAACACTTTGGGCCAGAAAAAAGGCCCACCGTTATATTAGTGCCATGAGATGTATATATCTACATAACATGAGTTTCTCCAAAATCTAGCATATTCTCAAAAAAAAAAAAATCTAGCATAACATGAAATTCAATATATTCTCTAAAA